>NC_056746.1:1145918409-1146100284 GCF_019279795.1 Protopterus annectens
AGCCTGTGCTTCCTTCAACCGACGGACACTTAGACGTCGGTCGGAGTTTGCAGAGGAGTTTTTCGGCTCCACTTTTGCTTACAAAATGCCGTCGGAGACTCCGACTTCACAATTAGCTAAAAAGCATAAGGAAAAGGACCGACACTCGCGGTCCGCGGTTTCGGCCGAAACCACGGTTAAGCCAACCGCGAGTGTCTCGGTTTCGGCTGAAACCGAGTCCACGGTTCTTCCTTCGGCGAAAGCATACCTTCTATAGCCGAGGCCTCACACAGCATGGCTGAATCTGCTACTGAAATTTCCCCTGCTGTAGCAGGTTCCCAGGATTTATCAGATACTATTCCTTTAGACATATCTACTCCTGCACGTGGAGCTGCTAGGCCCCCTGCATCTATGTCTATCAAGGCTTTTTCCAGGGCTAAAGCAGCTAAAACTTCTAAGGCCTTGCCTGCTAAAATCCCCTCACACAGGCCTACCTCTAGTTCCCAAATGCTCAGCCTGGCTGAGGATCTCATTTCCTTGATCAGGGGATCCCACCCTCACCCTGACAGGGCCTCTCAACCCTCCAGAGAAGAGGCCTAGAGCAGAGCCCCTGAGCCAGTTTCAACTGATTATTCCTCGGATGATTCAGAAAACTCAAATCCTCCAGAAGGCCCTTATTCTCCATATGAGGACTCTGATGCAGAAGACTCCATCCCTTCTGCCTCTCCTCCTGAGGAATTTTCTTTTGGGGAAACCCTGCATGCTATGAGAGAGCAATTTCAATGGCAGGGCCAGGACTTTTCAGATTCAAGGAAAAGGCTAAGGACCTTTTTACATTTACCACAGCACAGGCCTTTAGCCATTCCTCCAGTACTAACAGTTGTGGATGATGCATTTAATGATGCTTGTACTGCCCCTGACTCTCTACCCCGGTCGCCTGCTAAGCCCGACAGATATTACAGGGTCCCGGACACACACTTTCACTTGTATAAGGCTCCTATTGCAGATCCTGAAACTATTTCACAGGGCCCTAAAGCTGTAGCAGCTGCCTCTGCCAAAACCCTCCCTCTGAAAGAGAATCTAGGGCATTAGAGAGATGGGGTAAAAAGTTTATACTTCTGCTACTCTTTCGGCTAGGGCCTTAAACTGTCAATTCCACATGATTCAGTATCAGGAATTTTTGTTAGACCAGCTAAATAAAAAACTGTCCTCTCCTGAACCTATAGACCGTAAGTCCCTTCAAGATTTGGTACATAACACTCAGCAGGTCAGTAATCATTACTTAAAATGTGGCTATGATGCACTGGAGGCTTCCTTTAGATCAGCTATGACTGGTACAGTGATCAGAAGGCATGCATGGTTAAAAGAGCAATCCTTACCAGACCATGTAAAGTCAAAGCTCCTAGATGCTCCCATGGAGAAACAAAGTTTGTTTGGCTCCCCTGCACAGCAAGTGCTAAAGAAGGTGGAAGAAAAAGCAAAATCTGTCCAAACAGTCAAGGATTTCTTACAGGTCCAGCCTCCGAGGTTTAGTAGAAATTGGCCTTCGAAGAATTGGTCCTTTCCAGACACCTCCAGAGCACAGAGGGGCAGAAATAGGCGCCCAAGAGGCAGAGGCCAATCCAGAGGTGCCTACAGGGGACGCCAGTGGCAGCCTAACAACCAGAGAAGTACTGCCACAGATCCAGCTACTACCACTTCCACAGGACAGACACAATGACTTGACTCTGATACCGCCTACCAGGGAACAACTGGAAGCACCCTTAGGCGGAAAGCTAGCCTTATTTTCCGTAAACTGGCATTACATTACAGGATACAAATGGATTTTACAGACAATAGACAAAGGCTACAGGTTTCACTTCCACACTCTACCAAAAAAGAGAGGAATGCCAAACCTACCACCAAACCAAAAAACAAATGCTCTAGGACAAATCAACCACTTACTAAGGATGAGAGCTATAGAAAAGGTACTGTCTATGGAACAAGGACAAGGATTTTACTCCAGACTTTTCCTGGTACCAAGGAAAGAAAACCAATGGAGACCTATTCTCGACCTGTCCGCTCTGAACACATATCTCATTGTTCCAAAATTCAAAATGCTGACCCTACACCAACTTCTTCCCATGCTGGGCAAGGAGTCTTGGCTGGTGACTCTAGATCTCAAGGAGGCATACCTGCACGTCCCTATACGACCAGATTGCAGAAGATACCTCAGATTTCTTGCAGGATCAGAGCATTATCAATTCTCAGCATTGCCCTTTGGCTTATCTACTGCGCCCAGAGTATTCACGAAATGCCTGGCATCAGTAATTGCTCATTGCAGGCTTCAGGGAATTCAGATTTATCCATACCTGGACGACTGCCTAATACAAGCGGACAACAAGACCAAATTAACAAAAGATTTGGAAAAGGTTATACAACTACTGCAAGCCCTGGGATACACAGTCAACATGAAAAAGTCAAGGCTGGTACCATCCCAAAGGATAACATTCTTGGGTGCAGAACTGGACACTTCAAATCAGATGGCATTTCTCACAGCAGAAAAGCAAAAGCAACTACCACTCTATTTCATGGCATTAACAACACAGAACCAGCTTACAGCAAGGAAAGTCCTGCAAGCCCTGGGTTACATGGCATCCTGTATAATATTGATTCCACATGCCAGACTGCATATGAGGAAGTTGCAATGGTACCTAAGGAATTTATGGTCTCAACACAAGCACAGTCTAGAAGCCCAGATTCCAATAATTCCATGCCTGAAGCAAGAATTCCTGTGGTGGGCTCAGGCCTGTCAGTTGAACAGAGGACTGCCTTTCCACAAGCCTCACCCAAGCCAGACTATCACCACGGACGCCTCAGACCTCGGTTGGGGGGCACACATGGTGGACAAGTGTATACAAGGCCTATGGACACAAGACCAGCTGAACCTACACATAAATCAAAAGAGATGCTGGCAGTGAAACAGGCAATTCAGACATTCAGACCGTTTCTTCAACAGGGTCATTTGCTGATAAGGACGGACAACACCACAGTCATGTGGTATATCAACAAACAAGGAGGCACACACTCATATCCTCTATGCCGGATGGCAATGGACCTGTGGAATGTGGCCCTGAACCTCAACATTCAGCTCCAGGCCATATTTGTGCCAGGAAAAGAAAATATACTAGCAGACACCTTAAGCAGAACTACCACGGATGCCCACGAATGGATGCTGCATCCAGACATCTTGAATCCATTACAAAGAAATGGGGACTACCAGAAATAGACCTGTTCGCATCCCCACACAACCACCAATTGAGGAAATTCTGCACAAGGACATACCACCCACTTGCTTGGAAGGTGGACTCCCTCTCCTTCAGTTGGGAAAACCTGACAGCATATGCATTCCCACCTCTTCCTTTGATGCACAAAGTGCTACTGAAGATCAAAGAAGATCACCCAAAGATCATCCTGATAGCTCCAGACTGGCCGAGGCAGCATTGGTACCGCTACTGAGGAGTATGTCTCGGACACACGCATGGCCTCTACCTCTAGTTCCTTTACTGCTAACACAGAACAACTTCAAGATCCTACATCCAAACTTGAAAACACTGCAGCTAGCTGCTTGGGATATTACATAAAACAAAATAACCCAGATTTATCTCAGAGGGTTAAAGACATTATCCTGGAGGCTCGCAGACCCTCCACAAGGAAGACTTATTCAGCCAAATGGAAAAGATACCTCATTTGGAGTGCAGCAAAAGGAGAAAATGTATCATTAGCAAGCATAGCTAACATCCTGGAATACTTAGCAGAACTTTTCCACAATGGCCTGTCTTACTCCTCCATTAAGATTCATGCATCAGCAATTTCAGCAGAATACAACATGGATCCTCCAGTCTTCTCTCATCCTCTACTCAGGCAGTTTCTGAGAGGAATTGCCTCCAAGGAAGCCACCTTTGCCTACATGGGACCTTAACTTTGTGCTGGAAAAGTTAACACTTCCCCTTCGAACCAGCAGCATCAGCAGAATTACAGTTCTTATCTTGGAAAACTGCTTTCCTGCTTGCAATCACTTCAGCAAGAAGGGTTTCTGAATTACAGGCATTAATGGCAGTACAGCCCTTCCTTATCTTCCATCAGGATAGAGTGTCCTTGAGAACTAACCCTACTTTTATGCCAAAAGTGGTCTCCAGGGTATCATTGAACCAAGCAATCCACCTACCAACATTCTTCCCCAACCCACAGAACAGGGGAAAGACTACTACATACCTTGGATGTGCACAGGCAATTGCGCTACTATCTGGACAGAACCAAGAACAATAGAAAACTGACCAGCTTCTGGTAGCATATGCAACAGGAATGGAAGGAAAAGCAATTTCAAAACAGACCATCTCAAAATGGATAGGAAATTGCATTAGATTTTGTTACTCTTTTCATGGAAAGACAACTCCAAAAGACATCAGACCTCACTCCACAAGGGCTACAGCCACTACTACAGCTTTCTTACGAGGAGTGGCTACCAAAGACATTTTAGAAGCTGCTACTTGGAGCTCCGTGCATACATTTGCCAAGCATTATAATCTACCTTTATACTCCAGATCCCGAGCAGGTTTTGCAACTGCTGTTTTGCAAGGGATCTTAACTACACCATAATCATCTTAGTGCCTCCTCCCCAGTTTGGCTATGGTAATCTACCCATTTGTTAGGACTGCAGATGCATCCTTGAAGGACATAGTACAGTTTTGTACCTACCATAAATGTAGATGTCCAAGAGGTATGCATCTGCAGTCAGGATTACCCACCCTCCTTCCCTCTGCGGTACTCCTAGGGTATTTGCCCATCTTGTAGCTAGCTGGGGGAATCTATTATGGTGTATTTGTTTGTATATATGTATATACATGTTTATTTTTGTTTGTTCTCTACTGTTTGGAATCATTTACATTTATCCAAATTTAGCTTTCCTAGAGGGCACCTGGCATCTGGGGCAAGAAACACTGAGGAAAATGGCGTCGGCTGATGCCTTTATACCCAATTCACAGCAGCTATGACATCGGGTGAAGTGCGACATCAGCCGAGGCCAGACCCAGACTTTGGAATCCGGCCGACCGAAGGGTTGCCTGAGGCAGGACAACCCATTTGTTAGGACTGCAGATGCATACCTCTCAGACTTCTACATTTATGGTAGGTACAAAACTGTACTTTTTCTCTGCTTGATCTGTCTTCTAACACCCTCATTTTTGAAACAACTGTTCTTGAAAAGTCTCATACTCAGCCAGCCTTTTCTTCATTTCATCTGATTTTTGCAGTTTTGTCATTTCATCTGAATAGCAAGTTAAAGCTTCTATTTTTACAACTTTTTTTTAATTTGAGTTGATATGCTACTTCAATATTTCATTTATTCTACTCACTTTTGGATACATTTGATTTATTTTTTTCCTCTACATTATTGGAAGCCATGTCTTGTACCAGCGCTAAAGCTTGAACTGCTTTTTGCTGAACAGCTGCAGGAGTCTTTCCCAGTCAATGTTTTTTCTTCACTTTTCTAGTTGATTTTCTTTCAGGTTTTCTAAATGTCTTCTCTGCTGGCATCCAAGCAGTGTACTTAATAGCCAGTAACCAAATTTTACTCAGGCTGGCAGAATTGCTTGCTCTTATTTCTCAGTTTCTTTTTTCACACTGGGAGAGCTAAAATTAAGCTGCTGATCACTGTGCAGCCATATTGAAAGTCCTGCTTACCTACATTTCGGTACTAATCATCCACTGTGGTAGAAAAGGCTAGGGGATTAGATTATTAAGGTTGGTAAGTGGTGACAGGGTTTTCAACAGTGAATTTATAAAATTATGTGAAATGTTCAATGAAAGGGACTACTCTGACATTTAGTGTATTAGTTAAAAGCTGAAATTAGTCATAGGTGCCACGCATGTTTTCAACCATTGCTAACTGTTGGACACATGCAAGACACCAACATTTTTAACCATAATAAAAATCCAGTAACATTTTTGCTAAGGCTATGGAAGTACGTAGTTTATAACACATATAAGAAGGGACTTGACATAATTAAAAGAACTTGGAAAAACAGTATTGCCCGGTATGTACATACCAGCATACTGGGTCTGAAACAATCTGGTACCACAGAGGAAGATGCAGATTGCTATAGTGAGAGGGAGTATGAAGAGTCCATTAGTTATTCTGTCCTTTTTTTACTGTCTTGATTTTGAGAAGATTTTCCTTTATTTCTGGAGCTTCCATGCCATTGCTTATTAAAATCATATTTAGAGGCACCTTGATGCTTGAATTGTTTTTTGAAAAAGGGAGCTGATGT
Organism: Protopterus annectens; assembly: GCF_019279795.1. Classification (NCBI taxonomy): domain Eukaryota; kingdom Metazoa; phylum Chordata; order Ceratodontiformes; family Protopteridae; genus Protopterus; species Protopterus annectens. The sequence goes on from NC_056746.1 coordinate 1,145,924,697, forward strand.
GGAAAGAAAATTTTATTTGCTTTAAAAAAGGAAGTTGTCACCCCTTGAATCACCTTCCCCCTCTCATCAAATTTTGTTAGAACCTCAATTGCAGAAGGGCCAAACAGAACCCCCTAGTCCAAGGGGGAATATAAATATTGGTCTTAAAATCCTCTGATAAAATTTCAGACCGTCTCCAAGTAAATATTCTCATCAGAGACTCAGAAGCAGCAGCTGTAGGCTTAGTGTCAAGCAGCATCATAAGAACACTGTAAGGAATATTTAATTGTAGGAGAAGAGATAAAATAGAGGCATTCAAGGAATTCTTTACCTCAGACAAAGGAAAGTTAAGATTAACCTCTTCTCAAAAGACAGAAATAAAAACTTTATTATGTGAGCCTGGGAATTTAAAATTTGGATTGCTGAATTCATTTTCTTCTCAAATCTGTCAACAGTTTTCACATCCTCGTGTGGAGGAGTGAGATAAACATTAGCAGTCTGTTTTACAGAAGCAGTTTTAGATAAGGAAATTGTTGTAGGGTCTGTTTTAGAGTTAGTAAACATATTTGTGGTTGAATATCACAAGAGAAATCCCTGCTCGAGGCACACTTTCTGTGGAGCAAGCTGAAAGAGGAAGACCATATCCTGAATGTTCTACCTCATGTGGAAAATTCTCTCCTGATCTCTGTTCTAGTATCACTGTCAGAAACATTTTCCATAGGGAGAGTATAAAATCCTGACTTTTTTTTTCAGACTTAAGAAATCAGAAAAAAAAGAATCACCAAGTTTAAATCATTCAAATAACTGTCTCAGCAGTAGGCTTAAATAAGGAAGTTTTGTTGATACGGGGAGTTGCCACTGTCCTGATTTTCCAATGCTGAAATCATGCTTTTGTAAAACACTATGGGAGCAGTGCTTAAGCCAGGGGCAGGAGAACACTAAACTTTGAGGGTGTTTACTAACCTGAAACTTAAGAAATCTTCTCTGTGACTTGAATTCAGGAATAGCTACTAAGTATTTTTGAAATCTAAAACAGCCCAGATCCTTCAGGAATTCAGCTGAAGAAGACACTGGAATGTAGCCATCATGAATGTTGAAAATTTCAGATGCTTATTTAAAGAGGTAGTGTCCAGAATTGGACAGCAGTTATGTCCTTTCTTTGGAATATGAAAGAAGCTGAAATAAACTTCTGTCGCTTTGGTAATGAAACTTTGAGGTGCTTGAAATTTAGTGAACTCTTTTCTGGAGCATCTTTATCTGGAATCACCCGACTATTCTGTAGTATTTTAACACTTTTATTAAATTGTCACTTAACACCTAGGCAAACATACATTAATATAGAAAAACAAACCATATTAACATATTTACAATTACATAAATTGTACATCACATATGTTCTTTTTTATAACTATCATTAGTCAGACATTACATAAATTGCTGAATTCCTGCCCTCCCTTAAACCTCACTCCTCCAGAATTTATTCTGCATGTATTGTTCCCACAATTTCCATTTTTTCTATGTAATTTACTCCTTCCCTTTTTAAAAGATCCCACTTCCCGTTCTTTTATCTCTGTTACAATAGTCATTACTTCAAATACAGTTGATTTTTTTCTAGTAATTGCTTTTTTGGCAGCCAAGAGAATTAAACTGAACAGGGTCTTGGTAAGTCTAGGCAATTTGGATCCCATGTCCCAGCTGAAAAGAGTAATTCCCTTAATTAAAACCATTTGTTCACCCAATATTTCTGAAAGAGTACTCTGTAGGGAATTTTTTAAATCTCCAAACTCATTATTCTCCCAAAACGCATGTTCCCACTTACCTCTTTCTTCCTCATCACACCTCCAACATTTGCCATCTTCCTAAGGAAAATTATTTGGAGTCTGCTTGGGGTATAAAAATACCCATGCAAACACTTCCAAGAAAAATCCTAAACCTTCTAGACTTTGTTGCATACTTGGCATTTTTGCATATGTCCTCCCATTTATACAGTCTCTCTTAACAATCTTTTCTAGCTAAAAACTCTAAAAACTCTACCAGAGCAGATCTTTGTTAGGATTCCCGTATCCCTTTCACTTTACCTGTACGCTGATATTGTTTTAGTATTGGTTCTCATTTAGAAGCCAGTTGAATCCCTTCTATTTAAATTTTGACCATTTTTTACTCATTTCTGAAATATTTCTGCTGCCAAACAGGTTTCTGAGTTTAAAAAGGGAATGATTTAGTCTTAGAGAATGGGCGACCTTTAGATTGGCAACCTGATTAGAGAACGAACGTTCTCCATCAGGGTGTTAATCTACAGGTAGTGCCTGCTGAAAAATGAGTCCACTGCTTCATGGCAGTGTATTAAGCTGCCATGTAGCTTGGATTGAAAATAACCTAATGGTCACCATTATTTTACGTTCGTTAAGCAGTGCTTATGCTGTTTAACGAGTGTAAAATAAAGAAAAGGAAAAATAAATGTATGTGTGTGTGTATGCATGCATGGGAGTGAGAGCAAGATCAATCGAGGTGTTATTTTACACTTGCTAAGCAGTGCTTTTGCTGTTTAGTGAGTGTGAAGAATAAATTAAACGTGTGTGTGTGTGTGTGTGTGTGTGTCTGCTTTTCTGTCTGTATGTTTGAGTGCAAGCGTGCTTGCTTGCATGAATGCAGAAGTGTATATGTGTGTGTGTGAGTGAAGGGTGAAAGTGATTGAGCACTGGCAGCAGAGGTATTTAAGAGGTTTGCTTACCTTTCGACCTCTTAGCTGAAGATATCTGAATAAAACCTAAAATAAAGGGGGTAACAAAGGATCAAAATAGGAACATATTTTAAATATTGCTGTTATAAAATCAAAAAGTTACTTGAACAATATGATTTGTGTTAGCATGCTTTTTCTGAAGTGCAGGTGTGTGGTGGGAGAAAGAGAGAGAGTATGAGTGAGATTGACCACTGGCAGCAGCAGTAAAGACGTTTACATGGCTCTCAACCTCTTAGCTCAAGAAACCAGGATAAAGTCTAAAATAAAGGGAGAACAAAGGCTTAAAAATAGGAACAGATTTTAAATATTTCTCTCATAAAATTAGAGTTGCTTAAATAACATTATTTGTGTTAGCATGAATTTTCAGAAGAAAATAGTCTGAAACTCAAAAAAGTATATCATTATTTAGTGACTTCAGTCTCCAATGACTGGCAGCAGACTATACATTTTAGGAGTAGAGGACCAAAAAATAAATACCTGTGTGTGTGTATATATGTTTTATGTATATATATATATATATATATATATATATATATATATATATATATATATATATATATATATGATGTAAAATGCTTCCTCCAACACCAGTTGCATATACTATAGCAAGTTTGAAACATTAGGAGGAGGAACTATTTTACATCAAAAATATATTAAAAAAAAATAGCAAGTAAAACACAACAATTTTACTGACAGCCCATTCTGTAAGCACACGGTGTATGCTGCTGTGTAAATAATGCCCTTCCAGTTGGTTACTTATTACATTTGTTTGATTTTTTTTGTAGCTGTTTTATTATTGCAAAGACTTTGGAAACAAATGGTACATGTTTAGCACACTACGTGAGCTCAGTTCATGTGTTTGTTATTACCTTTTAGGCTGCACGGACACATGTTCTGAATTTCTTGGTTATTCTTTTGCCTTATCTTTTGCTTTAACTGCTAAATTAGAAAAGGAGTTTTGTGCAAAAAGTTACTCAACAGCTTTATTTTATGCAAAACCTTAAGCTGTCTGACTCCTGATCAGTGAAGCAACTGCAGTTCATGAAAATGTACAGCCAACAGCATCAAATGTGCATGTGAAAGTATTAAGACATTTTTATAAAAGTAAGCAAAAGCTTAATATCAGAAGGTTTTCCAACAAAAAATGGGAGTGGTGAATAGATTAATTTGTTGGTTTTTAATGATGGATGCCAAAAAGTAAGAGTTATGAGAAAAGCAGAGCTAGAAGCAGGCACTGTCTTAACGAAATGACCATAAAGATTGCTGAATTTATTGTGAGGTAGTGCAGTGTTACAAAAAAGAAAACTTGATGGACTTTGCAGAGAATATATCACCTAATTAGCATCTGGTAGCATATCCTTAAACCAGTCAATACAATGTGTAGGTACCTTTTGAATCCTAACTAGATTTTTTTAAAGTTGGAAACATACCTCTCAGCCTCTTAGCTCAGGAAATCTAGACAAAACCTAAAATAATGTGTGTATTGGGGGGGCGGCCCAAAAATAGGGAGGTTTTAAGTACTGCTCTTATAAACCGGGAAAGTTGCTGGAACAGCCGGTTTTCATTTAGCATACATTTTCTGAAGGATATGCAGTCTGAAACTCAGATGTATGTCATCATTTAGTGACTTCAGTCCTCAGTGATTTACCAGAAAACCACACATTTTATGAGGAAAAGATAAAAAATGTGAGGCAAAAATTTGAACATATGAGAAGTATGTCTGGAAAATACCTCTGTAGTCTGATAAACTAGCTTTCATTCTCCCGAATAGGAAGTATAGAATAGTAATAGCATGAAGGAGGGACAGCATTAGTGGTCTTATATCAAGACTGTATCTTCAGAAGTTTCAGAACAAGGCAAGTCATAATGCTGTTAGTGGTAAATTGATCCCAGAAGTCTTCCATTGGACGTTTTCTTGAAATGTGCTTCAAAATTTAATCATCCCTGTATGTTCATCATGATGCACAGGACAAAATTCCTATGGAACAGGAACTCTTTTTATAACATTGAAAGGATGTGAGAAAATAGTGGTACTCTTTCTTAAAATGCATTTAAGTAAATTTTACTCAAAACTGAAAGAAAAAAATTAATCAGAAGAATTGGCAACTGATTGATTGATTTGACTTGGCAAGCATGTTTTCAAAAATGCCATGTTAAATCATTGTGATGTACCTAGGATAAGAGTACAGGGTCACGCATGCCATGCATGAGCCGGAAGTCTTTGCAGTACTGTGTCCTAAAACAACTAAGTAACATGTCTCCATTTTTCCTATGTACATCTTATATTGTGGGAGGTGGACAAAGACAGCTAAGAATCATTTTTGTACACAAGAATAAAGTCTATACAGAAAAAGTTTGTGTATAATAATATATCTATATATATATATATATATATATATATATATATATATATATATATACATATATATATATATATATATATACACACACACACACACACACACACACACACACACACACACACACACACACAATGTTGAAAATGGTTACTGGAAGCACTGGTAGCTAGTGCAGTGCTCCTTTGCAGGCTATGTCATATAGAAAGCACTTAGAAGTCATACAATCAGTATATAAAATGATGGACTTTGATATAACCATCCATCACAGGAAAATCATTTTTTATATCTAGCCAGTGCTGACAGTAAAAACAGACTTGAATCTTTAAATAACTGCAAATAAAATTTGTAAAATAAGGTATTCATCAGAGCCACAAAAAGTGTTAAATATGCACTGTAAGTATATTAAACTAGAAGAGGTCTATAATTTATAACCAGCTGAAGATGTCAAAAAATGGACTGTTGGGGTTACCGCTGTCTATATTTATGCATTCCATCATTCTAGTGTCCAGACTTGATACTGAAGGATTAGGCAGCATTAAGTATGGTAGTGGCGCATCATAGCTGGCATTGATCTATCCTGTGGGTGTCAGTGGCACAACAAATGTTACCTACATGTCATGACCAAGACAAGGAGTAGGATTCAAAACAATTGTGATAGCTTTGTTGAGAGCCTCTGCCATCCTGCAACATGGTCCCAAAACTAAAATCCAGCTCCACATCATTGTGTGATGTAATACAGTGGCCTCTGTCATCCTGCAACATGATCCCAAAACTAAAATCCAGCTCCATATCATTGTGTGATGTAAAACAGTGGCCTCTGCCATCCTGCAACATGATCCCAAAACTAAAATCCAGCTCCACATCATTGGGTGATGTAATACAGTGGCCTATGCCATCCTGCAACATGATCCCAAAACTAAAATCCAGCTCCACATCATTGTACGATGTAATACAGTGGCCTCTGCCATCCTGCAGCATGATCCCAAAACTAAAATCCAGCTCCACATCATTGTGTGATGTAATACAGTGGGGTGGTCCTAATACTATGCCAAAGTCTCAAAAGTATTAAATGCATGCTGTGCCAGGAAGCAGTAATGAAATTCAGAAGCATGCTATGTTCCTGCATGACATTGTCTGTTACTAGCATAAACTAACCACTGCTGAGCCTGCCATGTAGCTGCTGAGGTCCCTGAAAGTCAGATATCCTCACACCACTACCTATCTGTCAGTTGTAATACTTTACACATGACAGGTAAAACTCTGCCATGCATGTAGTATTAAAGATGAAACTATAGTAATGGAAGTTTGTGGAGCTGTGGTACTCCGCTCTAGTCAGAGTTTTGTAGATTAATTGGATTTTACATTTCCCCTATGGACACAGGGGGCAACATGCTGTACAAACATTCTGCACACATGTATGGCTATTTTCCAAGGACCCAGAGACTTAGCCACCTGCAGAACACCACAAAAGCCCTTTTACTTGAATAGGCAACCTACCTACTTTGGAAGTTTACAGTGGCATTTAGTGTTGGTGTAACGTTTTGCAGTATTATGGCATTTTGTGTTAGTGGTTTTGGAATTGCTCCTAGGACTTTGATTCCTCATCAGCTTATGTGACTTAAGAAATCCCAAAACCTGTTACAGAATCAAGTTCCATGTAACTGCTTGAATAGGTACGCCACACCAATTGTAAATTGTTTGAGAATCTGTCTCAAGGAAATGAACAGATGTAATGTAGCAATATTTTCAAACTTCATGGTAACTAATGCATTTGTGGTATGCTGACTGTTGGCTACATTCTTTGTAGCTTGTTGGTATCTGACCTTGTTTGTCTCAATTCCAATGCTTGGTCTCTGTATTGTATAGTAGATCTTTTACATAATAGTGATTTTAAAAGAAGGTTTATTAAATCTTCGGTTGAGTCAGAATTCATATGTTGTATTTTTCTGTTCTCCAGAATATAACAAAGTCATCCAGAACTACACCAAGTTTGATGACTGGTACTTGTGGGTTCAGATGCACAAAGGAACAGTCTCTATGCCCATCTTTCAGTCTCTTGATTCTTACTGGCCTGGTTTGCAGGTAAGTCTGACAGGTGTTTCTAGTGACTGACTGTGAAAGCTGAATTTAAGATTCATTAATGAGGGCCTCCTTAGGTGGGGTATCTCCCTACATGGTTGATATCTAGGGTCTGATTATAAGCCAAGGATATGAAGGCTCAGCAGAGAGAAAGGGGACTAAGTAAGCAGAGGTCTTCTTTTCCTCTCTTGCTTAGGGGATGCTACTAGTGATTCTTTTTTTTTTTTTTTTTTTTTGCACTATGTGATTATTCCTTAGTAAAGACTAGCAGTATTATGTTAGGTATGATCAATGATAACTAAAGTCCATATTGAGGATGCATGTGTAAACCTCTATCCTTGCTTTATGTTGCTGGATATCATGCATATGGTTTTATTCACTGGTCAATGAGAGAATATAGCAAGCCATCTTCCATTCTCATAGTGATTGCTTTGTCTGGTGTCTTGCCTCCCAATTTTCTTCTTTTGTGGAAGAATGACTGAGCAGAGTAATCAGTCACAGTCAGGGGACTAAGAGACCTGGTATAGGTGAAATACACTACCCAAAAAGTACTTATCTTTCTGAAGCATGACATTTCTAAGAATTTCTCTCCAGAAAACGTTTAGTGTCTTTACTGTCCAGTAATATACCACACTAGATGAGGAACTCAGTTGAAGTGGAGGCAAGCACTGATGTAACACTAGAGGTATTGAATGTTATTGCATTATACCAGCATAGGTTAGTACTTCTCATTTAGTTTTAACTCTTTGTACGCCAACATGCATTTGTGATAACATCTGATCTACTAGCTATAAAATCCTTGTTTGGTATTTTGATGTAGTTGTTTTGTGCTTCTCCCAGAACCTTGCCTGTTGGTGCCTCTGTCTTTGCCTATTTGGCCCATTCATTCCTGGAGAACAGGCGATGGGTATTCTTGAGCTAGGAGAGAGTCCTACAGCCAGTTTGTTCCTGGCTAGGAGCCCCCATCAACCCTCTGCTTCCTGATGAGACTCAAGTGCTAGAAAGTGAACAAGCTTGCTAGTCTTGGGGGGGCTACCCCCACAGTGACTGCTCAAACCCACAGTAGCTACCTTACGAAGGAAAAAGTGCCTCCACATGCTATTTTTTTCCTCGGCTATTTAGTGAAAATGCATTGTGATAGTGCAAGCTTGGTTGGCTCAGAATGCCACTGGGTGAATACCTACTGCCCCTGCTAGGCTGCATCTATGGTGAGCCTGACTCAACCCGACCCCCCCCCCCGGATGAATGAGACAGCAACAGTTGCTAAATCCCATTCTCTTCATCCAGCTTTTATAGGCACCCAAACCATTACTCGAACTCTGGCTGTGTCTGTTGCATACTCATGTCTCTATCCCTCTATGCTATGGAGTTGTCTAGCTGCTGTTGTTTTTTTTTCTCTAAGTTCCATTTCATCCCTATGCCTTTTGATCTTCAGGCTCCATGTTCCAATTTATCTCTCATTTGTTCCTTGTTGTGAGCGTTAACTGGAGCAAGAGCGATCATCTGGCTAGCCATAGTAGAGTATTTTTCCCCTAGCCCTAGCAGTCCCGCACAGCAGGCTGATGTGCATAGTGGTGTCTCTGTGCTGCCCTTGTGATCCGTGCATCCTTCAGTACATGTGTTGAATTACAGCTGCTGCTGTGTGAACTCAGCTTGGTGAGTGCACACATGTTCACCTCTACTGCTGCACACTGTAACATCTACCTCTGCTGGTTGCTGGACATGCAGTGAGCTGGGCTGCCTCCCTTCTAGGTTGGGGAAGCCTGTTTGGAGGGCTTACTGTTACCCTGTCTGCCTAGCTTCTCTAGCACTCAGGCTACTAATAATTAATCATTGGTCATCGGGGCCATAGTTAAGGCTTTATCTGTTTGCACAGTGAAGCCATTGGTTTCCTACAGCAGGTTAATATGATAGTTAAACTTGTGTATTTATTTATTTATTTACCTCCTTACTTGTCTCTTTATTTGTCTTTATTAACTAGGTAGATTGAGTGGCTTAAGAACTCTTCAGCCACATCCCTGGGCAGCACCTAGACAAGTAAATGCATAGGTTGAAGATTCATACAGTACAAAGCATGTACACCTATGCAGCTAAAGGTTTATCATAAATACATACTGTTAAAATTGATACATCTCAGTTTGATAGCATGATGTATAAAACATTTGTGCATGTTTATAATGACAAAGTAAAGAAATAAATTCTAGCCCCTACTATGTAGTGAAATAAGCAGCTATGTCAGCTTACTAGTTCTACCTGTACTGGTTCTACATCCTCCATTTCTGATACTTCTAATTGTGTATATGCATATGTGTGTGCATATATCTATCTGTGTATATATATATATATATATATATATATATATATATATATATATCACTGTGAAATGCTGAAAAAAAGGCACCAAACTGTTACTAAAACCCAAAAATCCAAGATAGTACCTTAGAAAGGGAAAAAAACAGTGCTCTCTCACTTTTAAAGTCCAAAGTTTAATATAAAACAATCCAGCACATAAACGCTTTACAGACACTGTGTTTTCATCCCTATTACACAGACTTCCTCAGATGGGGACTTTACATCATCACCTAACTTTTATCCTCCTTCCAATTAATCAGTTACTGAAGAAAAAACAGTGAAAGTGCTGCGTCAGTAACCACCATGGGTTGAGGTTAAGAACACTGTTAAAACATTGCTAAAAACCTTTTAATAAAACTGCACATTTAAAACATCTTAAATTATCTAAAATATACCCTAAAGGCTTTTATTAAAACTTCTGCTAAAAAACTAAGTAGGAGAAAGTGCAACAAGTGCCATATTAATAAATAAATATTCACATTATGTTTTTAAAAACCAAACATACAAAAAAAAAACGTTAAAATTCTGTGAATATTAGTACAAGGGCTCTATCTTTTGGTTCAAAGTCAATAATACACCCAGGAATTAAAGAACACATTTTCATTTAGAATTCTTCACAGCTTAGCAGCTCTCATTTTTAACAATGGGGCAAATACTGTCATTCAGACCTTGTGGTGTAGTGGCTTGCAGTGTTATTTGCCACCATAATTCTTTATATTCCACTTTTTCTTCCCACAGCCTTCCTCTTAATTTTTTGTCACCTGCTCTAACACAATGAATGCATACCGTGCTTTTGTAAATTCTCTAATATGTTTATACAAAGCATTTGTTTCCTTCTTTGTTTGCATGTCATAATTGTGCTCATAGATCCTTCTTCTTAATTTGCGTTCTGTCTTACCTATGTAAAAAGAACGACATTCATCACAAGTTGCACAATAAACTAGTCCTGCTGAGTCACAATTAGAAAATTCTTTCCCCCCATATCCACCTATTTCTGCTGGCTATAAATAAATGGTCCTTATTTGACACATAATTACATTATGAACAATGTCCACACTTATAGGTCCCTTTCCTTTTTTTATCTATATTGTGCTTGTACTCATTTTCCAGGAGAAATTTCAAGTTCTGAGAGTTTCTCTACACTTATTTTCAACCCTTCCTTGGGAACTTCGCCTAAATCAGTAAAACCCCAAAACCTTTCCCATTCTGTCTTCATAATCTTCTTGGTCAAACCAGTAATGGCATTGTACTCCAGCAGTAAAGCCTTTCCAAATTCATCCTCCTGGTCTTGTTTCAAATCTCCCTTATTTGTTAATGTCTCTCCTAAAATGGGTTTAAACCTTTCCTTCCTTCCTTCATATACTTCTCTAACTTCAAACATCAGCTCTTTGGGGTAACCCCTCTCTTTAAAAACTTTTCCAAAGTCTTACTTTCATCCTTAAAGTCGTCTTCAGCTGACATCATTCCACTTGCACTCACATATTGCCCCCTTTACAATATTCCTCTTGTAATGTGTGTGTGTGCACTATCAAATTGTAGGAAGGAATTAGAAAATGTACTTTTTCTATAAATTTTTGAGTTAAATTTCCCTTCACTCATATATATTTCCACATCCAGGTAATGTAGTCTCTCATGTGAAGAGTTGTGTAAAGCTTAAAAAAAGTGGTTGTGTTATTAATATACACAATAAATTCCTGTAATTTTTCTATGGTACCCATCCATAGGATACATATATCGTCCAAACATCTCCTATAGAGGGTCCAGTACCTGAAATATACAGACCTCAAAATACAGTTCTCTTCCCATTTTGCTAAAATGAGATTTGCACTAAATCGCCTTCTATTCAACAGCCTCCTCTCTCACACACAACATGGTTTTCGTGACCACCACAGCCACCCTCCTCAGTTTTACCAACACTGTAAACCACCACAGAAACCAAAACAGACTTGTCTCCACCATCTTTTTAGACACCTCCAAGGCTTTTGACACAGTTTCTCACCAGAAACTACTGTCAGAGGTAGCCATCTTAAACCTTAGGCACTCTACCCTAGCATGGTTCCACAGCTGCTTAACCAAACGGCAACAAACTGTTAGTTGGAAACAGGAGCTATCATCTCTTCTCCTTGTTAACACTGGAGTCCCACAAGGTTCCATACTAGGCCCCCTACTCTTCAACATATTCACTAACCAGTTGTATAAACCCACCCCTCTCACTTTAGTTATCCAATACACGGATGACTCTACCCTCTTATGTAATGCATCCTCCCTTACACAGCTAGAGGACATCACACAACAATCCTTCATGGAAGTAGAATCTTGGCTAAACAAAGCTAACCTTATACTGAACCCAAACAAGACCAAGCTGATGCTTTTTCTCCTGACCAAATCAACCATACCCCCAACCTCTTTTCACATCCATTCCTCAAATAACACAATCATAGCCGTCACCTCCCAAACTAAGCTACTAGGTTTTATTGTTGATAACAAAATGAAATTTGACACGTCTATCTCAATCCATTAAAAAAACTCACATCAAACTAGGCTCTCTACCGCATTAAGCCATTTCTTACAAACCAAGCCAGACTAGACATCACCAGAACACACCTCCTATCTACTCTAATCTGACCCTACCCCATCCTCACCAAACTTAGCAAAACAGAACCACCCAGACTTGAATTCTGCTACAACAAAATAGCCAGGTTTGCTACGAACTCCCCACACAGGTCCCACCACTGCTCTGCCCTACAACAATTAAAATGGTTAGAACTCCCCCAACACCTTATCTACACCCAATTCATTATCACCCACCACTTAGTATACCAAGCAGACAGAACCCCAGCCTTACAACAATTACTCCGACGATATACTAATACTCGACAACTCCGATCTACACACAAAACCCTCCTACAAGTCTCCAAAAGCAACAACAAGGCTGGGAACAACCTTTACTTCCACCATATTTCTAAAACCTGGAACACAATTCCCCAACATATTTTAAACATTACATACCCAACCCAATTCAAGAAATAGGTGAAAGACCACCTATATAGCAACTGGATCTGCTCCTGCATCAACCCAGGCTAATCCCTTCCCTGTATGTCTTATTCCCTACCCATAACCCCCCCCCCCAAGAATGATAGCCAGCTGTAAACCCCTTCTAATTTGCCAGAAATCTCAACCTCTTTGAACCCCCCCTTTCTTAATCTATGCTAACCTGACTAACAGAACTAAACCTACCCTCAAATGTTTATTATGTAAAAAAAAAACAATGCTTATGTCAAAGTATACTATTATTTGATCCTCTGATTTTAATGAGATGCCAGTGTATATTTGTATTTGTCTTATTATATCAGTATACTTTTTTTCTGTTATATCATTGTCTTTGTAAATTTTACTTTTGGAGCTTTTCTCCCCGCGACTCCCCTGAAAACAGGCTTACACCCAGATGGAGTATCCCGGTAAACAAATGTAAAATAGATAAATAAATAAATAACATGGCTAACGGACTCTCAGTTGCTTCTAAACTGTAAAAGTAAATTCATTTTATTTACTCCAGAACAATTCACTGCACAAAAAGAACTTTACAGTATAACCTCATCAAGCCACACAAAAATTTAACTTGTTACTTTCACCAAACCTTTACGCATATTCATAGATGAAAGCATGAACTTTGACATTCACATAAAACAGGCAGTTAAAGAAAAACATTAAAAAACACAGCTCCCTCTATAGGATCAAACCATATTTAATTGATAATGCCAGAAAGCACATTGCCTCAACTCATCTTCTTCCATCACTTATTTACACTGCTCCCATTTTCACAAACCTACAATCTAAACAGAAACATCAACTAGAACAACACTGTAACAGACCTGCTAGATCTGCAGCTAATTTACCTCACAGAGCACACCATTGCCTGGCCCTGAAACAGTTAAACTGGAGAGAATTTTCATGCTTCGTAACCTTCTCACAGCTAGTGACTACTTATAATCTCATTAACAAACCAGAATGTTGCTTGCCCCTAAATGGCGTAACCTCCGACATCTCCAGTAATAGAATATAGAATTTTGCTCTCCATAGACAAACGCCAGCTACAGGTAACCAAATCAAACAGTTCAGCTGGAGACTCACTCCCCTGTACTCCAACTGCATCTCTAAAAAGTGCAACTCTATCCCTCTTCCTCTCAGACAAATGGATAAACTGAAATCCTTTAAACCAAAACTGAGAAACATCCCACCCTGGAGAATATTAGGGTCCAACCTGACACTCTCATAATGGGTGACTTCAACAACCTCTCCATTAACTGGGAAAACTACTCGTGTACCAATACACTTGCACAACGTTTCCTGGAATTAATTAATTCCAATGCCCTTGACCAGTGCATTCTTACTCCCACTAGAGGTAGCAACATTCTTGACCTGATCATTTCTAACATGGGCGACCATTGCTCTACACCAATAGTCAACTCCTCCCTAGTTAGATCCTACCACAAACAAATCATCTTGGAAATCCACACCCCCCCCCCACACACACACAAAGGTAACCACCATGAAAAACTTCTCCAAAGCTAACTTTGGGCTCCTAAAAACAGAGGTGTCTAACTTCATGACACCCATGCAAATGGAGAATAGTTGTATGACCACCGACTCATACACCAATGCACTGTATGAACACGTATACAAATGCATGAATCTCGCCATACCCAGTAGAACCAAGATGCAAACTGGGTCACAGATAGAACTCACAGTGTGAAAGATGCTGACTCCCAAGTCGGACTTCCTACCAGCCATGAGTGGAGTCCCAGAACCGGTCCTGGGTCATCTCCTGTTTGGTATCTACTTCTCAGACATCCAGGCCAACACGAAGGGACTCTGGCTGACAAAGTTCGCAGATGATTGCAAGTTGGGAGCCAATATTATCTCCCCGAGTAATGTTGACATCCTACAGAAAGGCCTCACTGAGACAGACGACTGGTGTCAAAACCATGGCCTTAAGCTCAATGCCAAAAAATGTGTCGTCATTCCCTTTGGGAAAACCCAGTTCCCATGAATTACCACATCAATGGTAGTCCACTGAACACAGAAGTCGTTATAAGAGATCTGGGAACACAGGTTGACAGCAACCTCTCTTTTGACCACCACATTGCCACTGTGGTCAGAAAGACATTTTATGTGGTGCATCTCATTACTAAGGGTTTTGCATTCAGGAAGAAAGGTCATTGTCTCCCTCTACTCTTCCCCTCATTAGGCCAATCATTGAGTACAATGCCCCATTTGTCATGTACCTCACTAGACACCTGCAACAACTGGAGAGGCCACAAAAGTACCTCACAAAGAGGATCCTAGGCCTTAAATACTTGTCATATGTGGACAGACTCAAAAAACTCCCAACTATTCTATGTCTCATATCGCCTACTTAGAGGTGATCTCTGCTTGACTTACAAAGCCATGTCTGACCCAAATCTGTTAGAAATGCTACATCTAAAGAAATCCCAATCCCTCCACACCACACGCTCCATAGACCTCAACCTCATTACCACAGTCAACAGAACGTACTGGAGGGACAGGTTCATAACCCAGAGACTGCCCATGCTATGGAGTAGACTTTCCATACATGCCAAACAGAGCACCTCACTGGCCCTCGTCAGGAGAAATCTTGATGAGTGGATGGGAAATAGAAAATTCACCCCAGGGATCACTCCAGTGGCTCTGCTCGACGGAGGCACTTGGGAACTAAGGTCGGGTGGCACAATGCCAGAGTAATCCTATGGGCTAGGCTTTAAAGGCTCCAGGGCCATTAGAATAGTACACACCTATGAACCTATTTGTGAATCTGCATTTCTCTGAGCTAAACTCCACCTTATATTGTACTTAAGATAATATCACCCATGCTTCCGCCTAACTTTTTTCCCTATCGGCTGAAATCTGTTTCCCACTCTTCCACCCCCTCACCCAAATTTGTTGTAAACTAATTCTTGCCGTCACAAATGTTTTACAATCATCAGCATCTGTTGCTGCAGTGTTACAGAATATTCTTCACACAGCTGATTTCTTGAATCTAAAAGTGAAATCTGCACACAGATATCTACCACTATTAATTGTTACAATGAGAAGTAATTGTTTGTATTGTAACAGGAATGTAACCCTGAGTATTGTATATAAATGTATAATTACGTTGTTCTCCTTTTGTGCATCCACATTTAGTGGTGTACGTTGTATAAAGTGAATGAAACTTGTACTGTTCATTGCAATATGTGAGTGCACCCATGTTCATTATATGTAAACATGAAGTTTATTGTACAAATTTTGACTTAGCAGTGTATAGGCTCATAGGTATTTACTAGGCTAACGACCAAACGTCTTTTAAAGCCTTAGGCTGATTGATAAGTGTAAGCGTGGGATTGGACATTTGACTGTTTTACAGGTTGCATGACCTGTGTGTTAGGCAGGGGTTCCATTTGTCCAGAAGTGATTTGTCCAGCAGTTGGATGAGTTTATCCATTCCCATCAGTTATCCCAGTTTGCCACATGGGGGGGGTTTGGGATATAGATGGGATAGGATGGGGAGCCTGTTCTATAGATGGGGTAGTCTGTGTGATCTGTACCTCTCCAGCAGGTCCTTCTAAGAATGGGTAATGCTTTAAGTTTTAGTTATGGATGATGGGTATAGATCTCTTGTTTTAAGGATGGCAGAAGCAGATCTCCCCAAAAGGCCTGGTTAGTACACATGGTACAAGGTGACATTGTACTGGTACACAGGCCTGATGAATGCTGGCAGCATAATGACAGAAGATGGAATGACTTCATATGATTGAATGACTTCTTGGACTTAGAGATATGTTTTCCTACCACCCTGGTGGTAGAGACATGAAATGTTACATGATTAGAATCTATGATTACTATTCCTTACCTGACTACTACCCTGTCCATAAGGGGTGTGTGTTGGTGTGTTGTCAGTATGATACCAGGAAGACTTAGGAGACAATTAAGGATAGTATTATGCATTTTTAGTTACTATTCCATTTTAGTCCATGGTTCTTTTGTTGTCAGTTTTGTCAGAAGAACATTTGTGTAAGTGTGAGATTCATGACAGCTCATAATTTGCAATCATCCTATTCAAATTTTCTGCAAATTTAGCAATTTCAGACTTTGACTTGCAAGAAGTAAATGCCTGCCAAAAGGAGCGGGTCCAAGGACTGGATCCCTGAGGACTTCACACTGGACTGGCCTCTTTCAGAGGAGGCAGACCTAACTTTAACTTCCTGTCCTGGACCTCCTAGGTTATCCCATGGAGTTATCATAGGAAATGTGTCTTGACCTCTTCTAACTCTTTCCAATGACAACAAGTTTGCCAATGTTAAATGCTTTGGCCAAGTCAAGGCCGGCACAGTGGTGTGAATGAATTTCCCCCCATTCCATTTTTTTGTGACCTTTCAAAAAGTCCACTAGGGTGAGTCTTGAGTATCTGCCCTTGACAAAACCAAACTGGGTTGGGTCCAAGTGTCTGGAGTTTACTATATCTCTGTTAATCATCTCCATGATAATTCTTCCCATGTCTTTACATATAAGACTAGTGAGACTAATGAGTCTGTAGTTTCCAAGGTCTGTATATGGCCTACCTTTGTGCAGACGGATGTTGTGTTGCCTGCCTCATTCATCCAGGATGAAGCCTGTTTGGCTGGTTAATTAAATAGTAATTCCAGAAGCCCTGAGAGTCAGCGTTCATGCTATTTAGAGGCATCCTGGGGATAAAAAAAAAAAGCTTTTTTTCAATTGGTGCCATGGAATCTTTTTCATTCTCAGCTATTCACCAAGTCAAGTCAACGGGGGGGCTAAGTTTTAACACATCATCCATAGATGGCACTCTCAAGAGTGCAGCCCCCTTGTGTTGAGCTTAGTTACCTGTTATCCATGACTAGCACTAGGCAACGGGCCTGCTAGCTGGGGGGGGGGGGGATGAGGGGGTCTGCCTGCCACAACATTTTTTCAAGTAAAAAAAAATTGCTTGTCCTCTTTAAGGGCTTTCTTCTTTAAGAACTCCTTGTGTGTTTCTCGATGTGCTTCCCTTGTGTCTGCATCCATATGCTAAATTTGAATACAAGACGTTCCTGTTTCTATCTGAAACAAATGTTCAGAAAGGCAAGAGATCTGTTTCTTTCTGAAACAAACAATCAGAAGGTGTGTGTGTGTGTATGTGTGCACAAAATGCCCTAGATAGGGATGGCAGGTTAATTAATTTGCTCAGGCTCAAACCCTGAACCTTGGTTACAGGAGACAAGAGTCTGAATCCTCTACACCAATTACAAGACTACTAAGATATGAGTTTAAGTGCATTTACTAGAAAGTGACTTTCAGTACATTTTCAAGGAATTTTGAGCTTCAAGGGAAGAGGAATTTACTGCTTCTCATGCTAAATCTGTTTTCACTGTGCAACTGTTTTGTTTAGGAAGTGTTTATTACTGTTTGTGCCATAAAACTTGAAAGCAGTGTTAGGAGCACAACAGGTAGCATACTTGCTTTTGATGCAGAAAGGCTGTGGGTTCTACTTTCACACCATGTAGCTGGATTGCTGACACTGTGTTGTAGGACGGGGTTTGGTTGCTGCAATCTTGAGTGTGTACTCCTTTGGATTAGATGCAGTATAACTATGAGCCTGTTGTCAGTTTGCCATCCATTCCCTCCCCTATTACAATATTGGCAGCTTACCATTTTCTAACCTAACATAGGCAATTATTCTTCAGTGGCAGCAGGCAATGAATTTCTAGATGAAATACTGAAATATAAAGCCGTTTGCTAGCAGCAATCTCTTCATTAGTTACAGGTCTCTTTAATGTGGAATTATTCAGACTGCTTTTACTTCTGCAGAGATTGTGTATATTGACTGATGTTGGTGAATTGTAATGACAGAAGTTTGAGTGGCCTTTTATAGGTGAAATGGACAGTTTTTATATTTATTGGTGCATATGTTTTGTTTTATTGCTTACTGTAAAAAAATTTTCAAAACTACAAATTTAACGCACTCTAACAAATTGTATTGTATTATATAAGGAATATAATTGAATGCAGTCAGGAAGATGAATCAAAGAACGCATGTATGTATGTATGCATGTATACATGGTCCTAAAAACTTGTGCAAGGTACATGTGGGTTGACGACAGCCCAAAGCTGAACTTAATCCACCGCTAGTCATATGCCTTTTCTTTGAATGTAGGTTTCGATGCTTTTTAAATGAATGTGAATTTCAGGGGCAGGGAAGTTTACTGTTAATATTAAATATGCTTTCATTGTGAGACTGTACTGTTTTGTTTAGCAAATGTCTGGCAGTGTTTGTTGTGTAAAATTTGAAGTAAAAGTTTTAAATTAAATCCAAATATCCGTAATCATTTAGAAGTAAAGAAGAAGATAGTATGCACACTGATAGGTTTGGGGAGAAATAGCCAGGTAATGGGACACTGGAATGGCTATGGGTGGGCTGCTGCCGGGGGTGCTGTTGTGTATGTGTCTGGGGGGGCCTAATCCATTACCCTGCCTAAGTCTCCATTTGACCATGATCCAGCTCTGTCTGCGACCAGCCCCCATCTGATTGCTAGAATAGGTCATGTGGGCTTAGAGTAGCTGGTGGACCTGGCACAGATGGGTCATGAGGGCCGGGACGATAACCGTGAAAAACAGGTTGGGGGAAGAAATAGCAAAACATGAAAACTGTACAGTAACAATTAGTAGATGCAGTAACAATTATGACAGAAATTTACATTTTACATGATTATATTTCAAGTTTACATAGTGTTGGAGGCAGTGAAGAGTTACCGAATAGCTGGGTAACTACAGCAGAACTAGTAAGGGAGACTGCTAGAAAGGTATTTGGTACGACATCTGGACAGAGGAAGGAGGACAAGGAGACCTGGTGGTGGAATGAGGAAGTACAGGAGAGTATACAGAGGAAGAGGCTGGCGAGGGAGAAGTGGGATTGTCAAAGAGATGAAGAAAGTAGACATGAGTATAAGGAGATGAGGCGCATGGCAAAGAGAGAGGTGGCGAAGGCTAAGGATAAGGCGTATGGAGAGTTGTATGAGAGATTGGACACTAAATAGGGAGAAAAGGAACTGTACCGATTGGCTAGACAGTTGGACAGAGCTGGGAAAGATGTGCAGCAGTTAAGGGTGATAAAGGATAGTGAGGGAAACTTGCTCACAAGCGAGGAGTGTGTGTTGAGTAGATGGAAAGAGTACTTTGAGGGTCTGATGAATGAAGAGAATGAGAGAGAGAGGTTGGAGGATGTGGAGATAGTGAACCAGAAAGTGAAACAGATTAGCAAGGAGGAAGTAAGGACATCTATGAAGAGGATGAAGAATGGAAAGGCTGTTGGCCCAGATGACATACCAGTGAAAGCATGGAGGTGCTTAGGAGAAATGGTAGTGGAATTTTTAACTAGATTGTTTAATGAAATTTTGGAAAGTCAGAGGATGTATGAGGAGTGGAGAAAAAGTATTTTGGTACCTATCTTTAAGAATAAGGGTGATGTGCAGAGCTGCACTAACTACAGAGGGATAAAATTGATCAGTCACAGCTTGATGGTATGGGAAAGAGTAGTGGAAGCTAGGTTAAGAAGGGAAGTGATGATTAGTGATCAGCACTATGGTTTCATGCCAGGAAAGAGCACTACAGATGCAATGTTTGCTCTGAGAGTGTTGTTGGAGAAATACAGAGAAGGTCAGAAGGAGTTGCATTGTGTCTTTGTGGACTTAGAGAAAGTATATGACAGGGTGCCTAGAAAGGAGTTGCGGTATTGTATGAGGACATCGGGAGTGGCAGTGAAGTATGTAAGAGTGGTACAGGATATGTACGAGGGTAGTGTGATAGTGGTGAGGACTGCAGTGGGAGTGACAGATACGTTTAAGGTGGAGGTGGGATTACATCAAGGATCAGCTCTGAGCCCTTTCTTATTTGCAGTGGTGATGGACAGATTGACAGATGAGATCAGACAGGAGGCCCCATGGACTATGATGTTTGCAGATGACATTGTGATCTGTATTGAGAGTAGGGACCAGGTTGAGGAGACCCTGGAGAGGTGGAGATATGCTCTAGAGAAGAGAGGAATGAAGGTCAGCAGGGCTAAGACAGAATATATGTGTGTAAATGAGAGGGAGGGTATAGGAATGGTGAGGATGCAGGGAGTAGAGTTGGTAAAGGTGGATGAGTTTAAGTACTTGGGGTCAACAGTTCAGAGTAATGGTGAGTGTAGAAGAGAGTACAGGCAGGATGGAATGGGTGGAGAAGAGTGTCAGGAGTGATTTGTGACAGACTGGTACCAGTAAGAGTGAAAGGGAAGGTCTGCAAGAGGCTAGTGAGACCAGCTATGTTATATGGGTTGGAGACGGTGGCATTGACAAAAAGGCAGGAGTCAGAGCTGGATGTGGCAAAATTAAAGATGTTAATATTTGCACTGGGTGTGACTAGGATGGACAGGATGAGGAATCAGTATATTACAGGGTTAGCTCAGGTTGGACAGTTGGGAGACAAAGCAAGAGAGGCGAGATTGCGTTGGTTTGGACATGTGCCGAGGAGGAATGCGGAGTATATTGGGAAAAAGATGCTAAGGATGGAGCTGCCAGGTAAGAGGAAAAGAGGAAGGCCTAAGATAAGGTTTATGGATGTGGTGAGAGAGGACATGCAGGCGGTTGGTGTGACAGAGCAAGATGCAGAGGACAGGAAGAAATGGAAACAGATGATCCGCTGTGGCGACCCCTAACTGGAACAGCCAAAAGAAGATTATGATGATGATGATCGTGTTGGAAGTGCTGCAGGGTTATGAGAGTCTGGGAGGTGGAGTTAAGAGGTGTTAGTAGTTGAGAGAGAGTGAGGTTAGAGGTTGAGAGGCTTTTAGGTGATAGAGCCTACTGTGTGGCAAGTACAGTTTGATTTGGAATGGAGGAATTTTTTAAGTTCATCTCTGAAGTTGTAGAAGGGGGATTGTAATTCCTTTAACTGGGGATGCAGAAGGATTCCCGTAGATTAGGAGCAAGGATAGAAAGAGTGATTGGTGCAGTGTAGCCTGGTTTGTGGTGGTTGAAGTTTGAAGGGGATGTTTGGGAGAGGTGCCTGAGTGTAGTTTGTGTGGTATAAAGTTTGGGAGCTACTGGTGAGAATGAGTTAATAAGCTGGGGAAGTTTGAAGATGGTCTACTCTGTGCTGTGCTGCCAGGCATTTTGCATTTTATGACGGTAAGACACACTTCTGGTTGAGCAAATACCCAATATACTCTGTGCACATATTCAGTAAAAATCATTTCCCATTTGTTGTATTGGCCAGTTTTGAATGAGTAGCAGGACACCCATGTTCATCATACTATCCATAGAGCATTAACTGCAGCTTTCTTTAGGCAAACAGAAAAGCATTTTGCTGTGCAAACCAGGTGGCAGCTGCTCAGTCCAAGATACATCCCCATCCCACCTCCAACAGCACATATCAGTACAGATTGTTAGCTTGTATACCATAACTGAATGGTCTGGCAGTTACTACTAGTTCATTATAGACTGATGCATTCATTATGCTTGATCAGCTAGTGTAGTAAATAGGTTAAATGTTTGTGTTACACATATTCATATAATTCATTTCAGCATAAACTATATTCCGATGTACTTCACAGTTTTGTTTTTAGCCGTATATACTAAGCATACATTTTTTTTTAAAAAAGTGATGTAGATACATGCATACTAATAGAAAAGAAAACACCATATTTCCTTTTATTTTCTTGCAATATACTTTCTAAAAAATGTTATTTACCCCAACATTACATAAATTTTCACTTCCCGGCTCCCCTTAAATTGCACTCCTCCTCGTCCTGAACATTATTTTGCATATATTCCCAATGATTCCATTTATTTTTACGTAATTTGCTCCTTCACTTTTCTAAAGATCCCACCTCCGGTTCTTTTATCACCATTATGAGTTTCAGTACTTCAATCATAGTTGGTTTAGATTTTGATTTCCATTTTCTCATTACAGCTTTTTTGCAGCCAGTGTAATTAAACTTAGTATGACATTACTATGTCTGGGCAATTCAGGTCATATATCCTATCTCAAAAGAATCATTCCGTTAGTTACAGCCATAGCTCCACCAACATTTCTGACAAAGTATTCTATAGGGAATTTTTTTTAAATCTGACAACTTGTTATATCCCCCCCCAAAATATATTCTCAATTATCTATCTCTTTCCTATCACACGTGTAGCATTTGCTATCTAACTGAGGAAAAATTCTCTGAAGTCTACTTGGGGTGTATACATATGTATGCAAACACTTCCAAGCAAAATTTCTAAATCTTGTGGACTTTGTTGCATATGTGGGAGCCTTACAGATATACAGAAGTTAAGCATGTGCCCTTTAATAAGTATGTGATTCATGTATGTAATATCGTATCAGTTCCTGATGCTTTCTTTTATACAGTATTCTTCTGACACACTGATTAATTTGATGTGTACTTACTTTAGGGGTAGTTTTTATCATATGCTTAGCAGTGTAGTGTTCTGTATGTTCTGTTAATTTGCTCTATACAGTGCATCACTGTGGTTCTCTGTCATTATACTTCCTGCTAAACTTTTTAACTTTACATTAATAAGCTTTGTTACCTTCTCTGTACTCTTAGAGTAGCCCATCTTCTCCTACTTAGACTCGCTATGTTCTTTCCTTCATCTCTAGGAATAGCTATTTACCCATCTATTGACTTTATTGCTTCCAGATAATACTTCAGTATAGTAGTGTTTCTCTCCAGATAATACTTCAGTATAGTAGTGTTTCTCTCTTTTTCTTTTCTTGCAGAGCCTGTGGACGTGATTTCGGTTTCTGTTCCTTAAATGGCAGGAACCCCACCACAAGACCCATTTCTGGGAACATTTTCACTGAGATTTTGGTCACTGTGCAATGTAAGCAAGTTTAACATGAAGAGCGTTGCTGATTATTAATGTTATAACTAGTCAGAAAGTGTGCATACCCTGAGCTGGAAAGTGACTGTGACATTCCCCCACAAAGGAGTATTCCTTGTACTGTAAGAACCACTTACCAAGTTGGCTACTATCCTTTCTCCCGACCATTAGATTACATTCTATTTGCCAGTTATTTCATCTCCCTAGCTTCCTGGTTTCTACATTCAATAAATGGGAAAAAAACTGTTCTACTTTGTGCTTCCTTGCTAATTGCTCAACATAGGCTGTAAATGTGATAGCTTTCTGTAATAATTGGAGTCAGGGTTACTTCCAAAGCTTGGTTCCTTCATTAATTTTCTCCAGTGAATCTTAGCTCCCTTTTGCCCACTTTCTATACTTCTAGTTGCTGTCGTGCCTATTGATAAAATGTCTTTTCTCCAATCCGATGTTGTCTTAGTTCTTAGAATACTTTCTGCTACTTTATGAATGCAGTATTCTGTATGGCTTTGTTGTTCTCCTCAAGGACCAGCATCCAAAATCCTTCTCTGTCCTTACTTGTTGAACTCGCCCCATATTTCATCATTATCATCCCCTTCCACTTTGACTTATAACTTCCTGCTTGATTATGTATATGAGCCTTGTAGCTCTAAAAAATATTCCTTCAAATCGGGTAATCGTAAACCAACCTATCTATTTGGTGATACAGTTTTTCCATTTAATTCTTGCCCTCTTCTCTTCCCAGATAAATTCATTCTACAATAAATTCCTTCTACATTTATTAATTATGCTCCACAACTTCACTTCTGGTTGATAAAATATCCCTGACGTATATAAAACTAAGAGGACTAGAGACATTTTCACTGCTTGGATCTTACTATGTGCATCAGTAATGAAGAGCGTCCATCGTCTGTTTTTGTTCTTTTGTTCAGCCTCTTCCCACATATCAGTATCTGACATAATAGAATATTTTTTTTAATAATTTATACATACTTTACCTAATCACATCCACATAAAAATGTGGGTGTTACTGTACCAATTCATATGTGAGTACACAGTTTACTGCCACAGCCTTTGTTTTATCTTCATTTAGTTTTTATATCCTGAAATGACCTGAAATTTTCTCAAAATATTCCAATAGAATTTATCAAGTACAAAATATAATTTACAAACAAATTTAACCTTACTTGATTACCATAAAATTTACATCCTTGTATTTGTGAGTCCTTTATTTTCTTTGTCAGTGGCTTGAGACAAAAATCAAATAACAAAAGGGAAACTGGAACCTGTCTAGTTTGTCTGTTCAAGCATAGGTTGTTGGAGAGGAATCCTCATGCCATAATTCTTGCCTCCAAACTTCATAAATCCTCCCAAGTAACCCTGTTATTCTGTTGGTGAACTCTGATGCTGCCATTGCCCTACTTATAAAATCACAACTGACTGTTGAATGCTTTCTCTTCATTAAGACCCACTAGCATTAGTGGCATATTCTTACACCGTGCTTCCATCTGGATCATTATTGTTTTATTAACGTTGTCAAATGTTTGCCACCAGTTCACAGAGCGATATATCAGTTTTGACAACACCTTTTTCATTTGCTTAGCTAGTACAGACATAAATACTTTAGAATCATTGTTTAAAATTTAAATGGGTTTATATGAAGCTAGATCTGAAGGATCTTTACCCTCTTTGAGCAGTAATGTCACTGCATCTTTCTTCCAAGATTCTGGTACTTCCCATCCTTTTAAAATGTTAAACAAAACCTTCCATATATTTATCACATTCTTCCCTCCCAGCTTTAAAAATTCCACGGGAACACCATCTGTTCCTGGAGCAGTGTTAATTAGTTATGCAGCCTGTTTTAATCTCGTTCCTTCCTATCATAGCTATTAGTTGTTGAGCCTCGTTTCATGTAACTTATTATAATTAACTTGTTATAATTAACTCTTCCATAAATATTTTCATCTGTGCCTTTTTTTTGGTTTCTACGTTGCTCTCCTTTATACAGGTTTTTATTAAATATTCAAAATGTCTCTAATACATCTGTAGGATTTCCTGTTGCTTTTGTTAAAGGCTCCCTAAGTTTGGTGACAACCCTCACTACTTTCTGTAGCCTAAGGGGTTAGGCTTTGGAGTTGCTATCAAAAAAAAAAGTTGCTAACATTTAACAACAACATGTCTAAACTTATGCATATTATCCAAATACTCAGTTCTTTTCCCTTTAGCAGTTTGCAGTTGTTCACTTTCTTGTCTTGAGATTCCCCTTATTCTGCAGTACCTTAACCTTACTCAAACTCTCCACATAATCCCTATTACTTTTTCCATACCTCTTTCTCTCTTATTCCTATCAATTTTTTAAACTCCATTTTCATTTAATCCAGTCGCTAAATATCCCTTCTAAAGAAAGATGTATCTTCCCTAATAACTCTTGAATAATTTCCACTACAGTTTCCTTAAATTCCTCTCTCTTTAACATATAGTTGGGAAAGCATCAGTAAATCAGTTTTACTTCATTTTCTTGCATCTCTGTCTTAGTTTTTATTAGTACATGACCTGAAGTAGTTGTTGGATGTGTGCCAGAGCTTTCAGTTAAATCCACACGCTACTATGATGTAACATATTTTCAAGACTAGCCCAGTTCTTGTACCTTGTGGAATAATGCATAAATTATTTTTGCATTCGTACTACTGAATTCACATCTTCAGTACCAAACATTCTGATATATTTTGTCTTGTGTTATATTTTCACTTCTTAGTCCCCCTGTTATATCCTCACTGTTACAGTTTAGAGTGCCTACCCAAAAGTAATAATCCCTGTTAATTATTTCTCCCAAACTTCTCTTGAGCTCTATAATAGCAGTTCTAGGTGGAATATAAATACATGTCAGCATAAGTTTCCTCCCCTGCCAATAACCAACTTACCACCATAAAAATACCATTGTTATCTTCTTTCCCTCTTCTGTCACTACTGGAACCCCTCTTGCAATCAAAATTATTAGTTACATTTTCCTTTGTCCCTTCATTCTGCTGAATGATCAGTCTGAAATCCTTTATTTGTCAAAGTTTTACATGTTCATTTCTATCCAAATGTGTCTCCTGCAACATTGCTATTGGTACCCTGCACATCTTAATGTAATTCAGAACTCTTTGCTTCTTTCTATACTCGTAAGGCACTTGACATTCTTTGATAATATGGACAGAGATGTTATGATAGAAATCTGCTTTTCCCAGTTATTATATTTCCAATTTTAGCTTTACATTCAGACGTTGATGCTTGGCAGGCTGAGCTCTTATGTTGTTGCTTCTTCTCTTTTCCATTTGAATGTATATCACTTTTTTTTTTTTTTTGCTTGTTGCTTTAATGAAAACAAACAAAAAGTTAAAAAGGTTTTCAGAACCCCATTTCCTTTTAGCTTAGAATAAGCACACTCAACTATTTACATTTAAAACAAAATGATCTGATGTTGTCAATTTTCATTCTATTCTCAGTTGATAGGTTCAGATCTCAGGATATTTGGCTGTTACTAAAGCTCGTGACAACCAAAAGGCTCTCAAGCTTTTCCCTTACCCATAATGCACCAACCCTGTTAGCACAGATCTCGTTTGCCACTTTTTGTGAAAAGACATGGTCAGTCTAGTTCTCGAGCTTTTACAGACAAGTGTCTATTTCAATTAATATTTCTAAATCTCTGCATTTCCTTATATTTTTCAACCCTTACCCTTTTACGACATTGTAGTTCTTAACTGCCAAAGATGGTAAATTCTACTTTCTTACTTTCTTGACTATCGTACATTTTTTCATAAATCTTGAAATACCATCAATAGTATTTTCTTTCTATCCACTTATCTTTCTACATTCTTGTGTAGTCCTTTCGTACCCCTTATCTTTCTACATTCTTGTGTAGTCCTTTGTTACCATGTTATCAAGGAATGTAAATTGTCTTCAGGGTATAGATTGAAGCAAAGAGTTCTGAATTATATTAAGAAGTGTAGGATACCAATAGCAATGTTGCAGGAGACACATTTGGCAATTTTTCTTCTGCTTTCTATCTTTTTAGATAAAAGAAACTTACTTAACTTTTGCCTTTTTCTATAGTTATAGTGTAATGGCGGACAAAGAACCCTCTGGGTTGAAAAATGTATCAAGTGTAGGTACAGGCTATCGCTGTCAGATGCCCATGCAATTTGTGTTTTCTAGGGCAGCAAAATCTGCAAGAGGATTGTTCGATTTTGCATAATATCAATCCTAAAGCTCTAGTAGAGAGAAAAAAATTTTAAAAGGTTATTACCATCCTCATTTGGAGAAGCGATATCTGAGGCTCAATCCCTCAAATGAAAGACAAAACAGTCAAACCCTTTGTCTCCAAAGCTTTCCACCTCATCCTCCACAGTTTTGGAGCCCTCCAGAAAAAATCATAAGTTGGATCCAAAAAGATCCCAAAGTTCTTCGCCCTCAGAACCAAAAAGTGATGGATCCGGCTATCTTGGATTCGGCAAAAAAGCCTTCAGATCCAACTGCCTTGAGTCTTGTAATTCTTCCCAGGGCAAGATATTCACTTTCTATTGATCCTGTGCCTTCAAGGGTGCCCTCAGCTTTTTTGGAACAGCACTGATCCGAGTACCCCTGCCTTGCTTCGACTTGGTTGTCCAGAAATCTGATGGAGGAAGATGTGGAAAGAATGATGCGGAATTTCCTCTATGCACTGATTCAGTTGGGTGTCTTGCTGGCTTCTACCTACCCCCTCCTCAGATCAGGAAGTCCATCCATCAACTACACTCCCACTTCAAGCTCCTCCTCTGATCCCTTTAGTTGCTTCAGAGTCCCTGGATCCAAGCGTCCTGGATCCATATGGCTCAAATCCAAAGATATCATTATCTGTGGCTCTGATGCTTACTCTGAGCACTCCAGTTCAGATTTCTTTGGATCTTGATGACTCTCAGAGCCAAAGCTTTCCTGTCTGGTCCAAGGTGTTGGAGTCGACTCTAATGTTGTCATAGCCATCTCTGTGTCTTGGAGCTTTGGCACTGGGTAGTTCAGCTACGACTTCCTCCTTGGGGAGATTACTTTTGGAGCGGGGGAGGACAGCTCCAAAGCTTGTCTTCTCCGCGCCAGGGTCTTCTCTCTCCGGGATGATCGGCCTTTGAGGTTGTGAAGAGGGTATCCTCTGCTCTGACATGATGGACAGATCTTACCTACTTGGCTCCTCAACGTACTACCCTGATGTCTCTGCACTTAGAGCCTCATCATTGTATACCACAGGGACAGCCAGTTCGAGATCTCCAGGCTTCCCAGCAGGGTGTCACAGCTTCTTCCAGTACCTCCCTGGAGCACCCACTGAGGAGGTCCCTAGGAAGAAGTGCATGAGGAAGCACTTGGACTGTCCACAAGAGTTAGTCACGGATGATACAGACTTTGAAGGTGAAGGGTCCCCATGATCACCTCCAGAATTCATCTCATTCGGAGACATTCTTGAGATCCTAAAATAGAGAGGTGATTGGACCTTAAGCAACCCTTCATCTGAGGAGTCCATATTCCTGGAGGCTATTGGTGCTAGCCCGTATATGTCAGGGGTTATTCCGCCTGCAGATGAGATCATTGATTTGGTCTCTTGGTGGGCATGGAAGGAACCTGACACAGTTGAACCCATACGCAGAAGACAGGACAAGATTCTGGCATCACTTTCAGGGAAGGTGTTTTGGGCTATAGGAGTGCCTATTGATGCCATGGTCATGGTGGCAGCCACCAAAAAGAAACTTGCTGACCAGAGTTCCACTGTTCATCCCCCTAACAGGGAGTCTAGCACAATGAACAGGTTTGGGAAGCATGTCTGTGCTTCAGTTACCTTTGGAACATTTCCTAAGGTTGCAGAGGAATTTGATCAAGGAATTTTCAAATTCTCTCTTAAAATCCATTTCTGCAAAGATTCAAGCATCCATGGCTTCTCAGTTGGCTCTATTTCAAATTAATCCATGAAGATTATTTCGTATGCACACAAAGGCAACTTAAGGTCAGCAGGCTCAGGAGACATGCCTGGATGTGCTTACATAATTTTGCGGAGCCCTTCAAGTCTTCGTTCATCAGTACTCCCTTTGACAGCACTTCTTCGTTTGGCTCCACAGTGAAAGAAACTTTATCCAGGTGTGAAAAGATGAAAATACCCTCTCTGCAGTGGGCATACATTTTTTGACACCTCAGAGATCTTTTTTAAGAAATCAACAAGATGGTCAGAAGATGTGGTTCAGGAAATCCCAGAGTCCTTTCCTAGACACATGGAGAAAGTTCCCCTGGGGGGGGGGCTTTAATAGTTGACGCTGCCCCTGCTACAGAGGAAGCCTGCAAAACCATGGGTCCAGAGATTCTTTCTCTAACAGACCCTACCAGTGCTGCTGAAAGGAGGCCCAGTTGTCCACATGTGGAGGCAATCGGGGGTTGATTATCCCTGCACCAGAAAGCCTGGCTAGACATAACAAAAGATACTTGGATGCAGAAGGTTATATCCAGAGGATATATAATACCCTTTTCCCTCCAAACTCCAATCTCAAGGAAAATCCCTGATGTTTCACCCAGTCAGAGGGAAGAAGCAACAATTCAAATACAAAAGCTGCTAAAAAAAAAATGAGTCATCCAAGAGGTCACACCAGACCAGATAGAATCCAGAACTTAATCAAGCTACTTTTTTAGTGCCAAAGAAAACAGGGAACTGGAGACCAATTTTGGATCTCAGTAACTTGAACAAGTTCGTTCGACATACCAAGTCGAACAGTCATAGTTCAGTCCATTCTGCCCTTTCTGGGCAAGGATGACTAGATGTGCTCGATAGACCTTCAGGATGCATAGTGTCACATAAGGATGAACAGATGATCCAGAAGGTATTTACGCTTCTGACTGGGAGCCAGTCACTACCATTTAAGAGCTCTGCCCTTTGGTCTCACCACAGCCCCGAGGGTGTTCATTAAATGCATGGCAGTAGTAGCATTTCTCTTAAGACTGCAGGGATTCTGAGTGTTTCCATACCTAGACAACTGTCTCATTACCTCCCCGACCAGGCATCTGTTGATAAGGGCAAGAGATGGGATTCTTCAGACTTGTTTTCTTATGGGAATAACCATGAACTATGACAAGTCTCAACTGTAACTAGCTCAAGATTTGGAATTCATAGGAGCAGTTTTCAAAACCAAGTCAATGATAGCTTCACTACCTCCCTCGAGTACAACCCATCAGATCACAGGTCAGAAAAATAATCTGCAGTACCAAGATATCAGATCGCTTGGTCCTTCAAGACCTAGGATCAGTATCAATGGCAATAACTAGTACCTTTAGCCAGATTTTATATGAAGATGGATGCTAGCAACACAATGGTCGATGCTTTACCAACCTGTGTCATCTCGGATACAAATCACTCAGGCATGCAAGGGAGATCTCAGGTTATGGATTCAATCAGATCATGTTTTTCAAGGCTGTCCGTTCATTAATCTTCAGCCCAAGGCCATAGTGACCATGGATGCTTCCCAGTTGGGGTGGGAGGGCATTTCCTAGGCAAAACTGTCCAGGGCACATGGTCCCCCAAAGAGGCCCACTTGTCCTAGAGATGAGAGCCATGCTTATAGCATTGCAGGCCTTCCAGGATGCTCTCCCTTCTGTGACAGTTGTGATTTAGATGGACAATATGTCAGTAACTTGGTACATCAACAAACAAGGAAAGACCAGATCATATCCCTTGTGTTGACAAGCATTCAGAGTTTGGCAGTGGGTGATCTCATCTAACTGCAGTGCATATTCCAGGGAAGTCCAATGTGATAGCAGACAAACTGAGCGGGTACATTCTTCTACCCCATGAGTGGTGTCTCAACAAGAAGGTGACGGAAATTATTTTTGTCAATGGGGCCAGCTTTGCTGCGACCTTTTTGCATCTCCCTGGAAGAACAATGCAGCAAGTACTTTGCCCTAATCCCTCCACAGTGGGAATCAGTGAGGGATGCTCTACTTCATGACTGCCCCCCCCCCCGGTCTACTTTATGTCTACCCACCAATTCCATTAATTTTGAAATTTCTGCAGAAAGCAGCAAGGTTGAACAGCCCCACGCTGCTTCGCAAGGGACGGCTTGCACCTGTCACCCCTGGGATTCCGGATATTGGCTAAGGCTCTTGCCACCCCCATAGTGCCTTTTTTAGGCAAGGCTCAAATTCTAAACCTACCACCCTAGAAAACAAAAATGGGAAGAAACTGAGGGTAATGCTGCTCAATGCCAGAAGTCTAAATCTCAAAATGCACGCACTCGAGGCCCTTCTCAGTATGGAGAACATCGATGTCTGTGCTGTAACTCAAACCTGGTTCAAGGCTCCTGAGAGCACCCCGGCACTATTAGGTTTTACCTCATATCATGCGTTCCGGCCCCAAAACCCGGACCACACCACAAAAGGGGGGTGTATCCATATTCATAAAGGATACCCACACCTCCAGGTTGGTGGCAATGCACGAAGCTCGGAAACCATCCAGGTGCAACTAACCATAGGCAAAACTGCTCTACAAATTGTAGCATGCTACAGGCCACCCTCTCAAACTCAGGAACCCCACACAGCCTTCCTAAAGACACTGGAGGGTATAAATGTATCTCCAAACACCATCATATTGGGTGACTTCAACTACCGAATATAGACTGGGAACATTACTCAAGCCCTAACTTTCTAGCCCAATGGTTCCTGGAGTTCATAAATTCAAATGCCATGGAACAGCTAGTCACTGTTCCCACGAGAGGAGAAAATATACTAGATCTCATTATCACAAACTTGGGGACAAAATGCTCCACACCGGAAGTATATCCCTCATTGGTGAGATCTGATCATAAACTAATCTCACTGGAAATCCACATCCCGCCACCCCAAACAAAAAGACCACAGTGAAGAACTTCTCTAAAGCAAACTTCACACTACTCAAGACTGGTGTGGTATCCTTCAAGGCCCCTGAGCCAGTGGAAACCACAACCCAAGCTGCGGAAGCCCTTACAAATGCCTTCTATGAACACCTCCAGGACTGCATGGATCAGGCAATCCCAAATAAAACCAAGACTCTTTCCACATAGGGCAAACGTCCAGTCTGGTGGACCCCAGCCATTAACAAACTTTACAATAAGAGGAGAAAGCTATTACATGATAGAACAAAATCCATAAAAGGGAAGTCACCCCTGATCATTATTAGTAAAAAAATACGAGCACTCATAAAATCAACTAAGGCCAATTTTGAGAGAAAAATTGCCATGGATTCAAAGGACAATCATAAGGCCTTTTTCAGCTATGTTAGGAACCTGGGTGGAAACTCCCAGATATGCTCAGAATTAGTCCAAAATGATACAAAATCACTGAACCCACAGACATTGCCAACATACTGGCAGACAGGTTCAGTGCAAACTTCACCCCCTGCCCCCCGCCTAAAGGAGAGATAACTATCCCAGCAGAGTGTAGCCTCCCAGACATCTCAAATGCGCAGGTGAAAGCTGCTCTCTCTAAAGCTAAAAACGCAGCATCAATGGGACCAGATGGTGTCCCCGGCTGTGTGCTACACGAGCTAAATGAGGAATTAAACCCGCACATAAGGCAGCTGTTTAATCTCAGCCTTACCACAGGATACGTGCCCAATGAGTGGTGTACGGCAACTGTGGTCCCACTCCACAAAGGCGGTGCCTCTACGGACCCTGGTAATTACCGCCCCATAAGCTTAACAAGTCTAGTCTGCAAAGCTATGGAGAGGATCATAATGGAGCTCATAAACAAAGATATAGGGACTTGCAGACATTGGACCCGACCCAGTTTGGCCGTCAAGGGCAGATCATGCCTTTTGAACTTGGTCGACTTCTTGAAACAGTCACCAAGGTCATTGATGAGGGAAAGGCAGTCCATACAGCCTACCTTGACCTTGCAAAGGCTTCGACACAATACCCCACTCGGGTATTGTAGAAAAACTTACCAGCTTAAATGTAAACCCATATGTCACAAGATGGGTTGCAAACTGGCTTAAGGACAGAACCCACAGGGTTAGAGTTGCTGGCGCTATGTCAGACTCCAAGCCGGTCACAAGTGGTGTCCCACAGGGCTCGGTCCTTGGCCCCCTATTGTTCGGCATCTACTTCTCAGAAGTACAGGCCAACATGGGAGGACTTTGGCTGACAAAGTTTGCAGACGACTGCAAACTGGGTGCCATAGTGGAAAGTGCATCGGACACGGATATCCTTCAGAAGGGACTCACGGAAACAGATAGCTGGTGCCAGAGCCATGGCCTGAAGTTAAACGCCAAAAATGTATAGTCATACCCTTTGGGAAAAACAAGGTAACCCCAAGCTACCATATAGGTGGCAATCCACTAAGCACAGAAGAGGTTATCAGGGACCTGGGGACCCAGGTTGACAGTGGCCTTTCTTTTGACACTCACGTTGCTAAAGTGGTTAGAAAGACCTTCTACATTGCCCACCTGATCATGAAGGGATTCACATCCAGATCTAGTGAGGTCATTGTTCCCCTGTACTCTTCACTTATCAGACCAATGATCGAGTACAATGCCCCATTCGGGATGTATCTCACCCGACATCTGCAGCAATTGGAGAGACCCCAAAATTTCCTCACCAAAAGGATAAAGGGACTCCAAAATCTGTCATATGCTGCCAGATTGAAGAAACTCCAGCTCTATTCAGTTGCATACCGTCTGCTCAGAGGTGACATGTGCCTGACATACAAGGCCATGTCCAACCCGGAATTAATGGACATGCTGCACCTCAAAAAATCCAGATCCACCAAAACCACTAGAGCAAGCGACTTAAACCTTAGCATGGATATAAATAGGACGTGCTGGAGGGATAGATTTATCACTCAGAGACTCCCTATGCTGTGGAATAAAATCCCGATCCATGTGAGGCAGAGCACCTCGCTGGCTCTGTTCAAGAGAAATCTTGACCTGTGGATGGGAGATCGTAGGTTTATCCCAGGAATCATCTCTGTGTCACTGCTGGACAGAGGCACAACAAACTAATGGGCACAGTATTTTTTCATATAAGGGGTGGCGTAAGCCACAAAAATTTGGGCTAGGCTTATAAATGCCTTAGGGCAGATAGCTTAGTATAAACCTATGAACAGGTCTGGTTCCCCTTCCTTTGGCCTCACTTACTTCATCAACCTTGGATTCTGGATCTGATTCCAGACCTTCTGTCTCACCCGACAGTCATGATCCATCTAGACATCTCAAACCTCAGACTAGCAACCGATGCTCTTTTCCCCTGTCTGGCATATCCTTTTATCTTCCCATAAACCTTCAATGAAGAACCTCTATTTAAGTAAGTGGAAAAGATATGTTTTCTGGGCATAACAAAATAATATTGATCCCCTTTCAGCTCTAATACATAACATGCTTGACTTTTTAGCTTCAATTTTTAAAGAAGGGGCTAGTTCTTCAACCATTAAGGTTCAGTTAGCAGCAATGTTAAATTTTCACATTGGATTTAAAGGTTCTTCAGTAGCGTCTCATAAATTGTGCAGAGCTTTTTTGCGAGGCACACTTCTTTTAAGACCTGTTTAAAGACTCTGCTCCCCCATGGGATCTGTCTGGTACTGCAGACACTAATACACTCCCCATTTGAACCAGCAGCTAAATGTGTGCTTAAGTATCTTACTTGGAAAACTGCTCTTCTAGTAGCTATTACCTCTGCTAGACAAATTTGAAATTCAAGCCTTGCCTTCAAAACTTCCATGCTTGATCTTTCACAAGGATAGAGTGACGCTATGAACAAATGCCTCCTTCCTTCCCAAGGTGGTGTCAGAATCTAATATCAATCAATCCATTAATTTGCTGGTATTCTTTCCTAATTTTACAAACAAGGGAGAATACATGTTACATTTATTGGATCTTCACAGAAAATTATGATGCGATGTTGTCAGTCTCAACTTTATTCTTACTGATGGGTCAGATCCGATCCATCGGATCCATCTCAGCCATTGTAAAAGCTTGAGGTCTTCAGCAAAGCTTGTGGGCATCCCTCTTTACCCATAATGCACCCCTCTAGCTTCCTCAGATCTCATTTGCCTCTCTGCGAAAAAAGAGATGTTCTTCGTTCCACATTGCTGCAGTCCTTACTATTGGGTAGTCCGCTGTCATCGGCCCGAATACCAGAGGGTCAGGGCGCATTAGGCCATATCCTCAGTCTTTTTGCCGCATGGTCCGGCAGAGAAGCAGTTTTGCGAGTGCAGGTTGGCGTTCTGAAATATTTCCGGAGTTTAATCAGAGTTGGCTAACATTTTGGTTTTCTTGCCTCAGTATTTAACCGGATGTCAGAAAAAGTGAATAACTGTATTTCTCGTGGGAAACAGATACCTCATAGGGATTACCATACCTTGTGTATACCTTGTTTAGGGCCTGGTTGGATGCTTGTGCTAGGTTTAACAAGCACTATTAAGAGGCGGTTAGACTGTGCCAGGTTAGTGTTTGGGAAGCTTATAAATGCTGTCGGCCTAGGGTTGATGAACCGCAGTCCGGACGTCGGTTCTTTAGAAGGCTCAGTGGAGCCAGAGGTTTTGCCAGGAGTTTCTTTGGAGTCTCAGGCAGAGACTTTACTGTTACAGGATGTGCCTTCTCAGGAGGTAGGCCAGGCTGAGGGGCTTCTCAGGTAACTGTTCTTCCTCTTCCAGTTAGAGCCTCTCCTTCTGTTGCCAAAACTTCTTTGAGCCAAGTTCAGCTTCAGTGGGGGCTTCTCCTAGCATTTCAGGTTCTGTGCCTAAGAAACATATGCTTAAAATGGCAGAAGATTTGATTACTATGATTAGAGGTTCTATGCCCCTCCTGATAAGAGGCCTAGGTGGAACCGAGTTTGATAGTTTTGAACAGTGTT
This sequence comes from Protopterus annectens, assembly GCF_019279795.1. NCBI lineage: Eukaryota > Metazoa > Chordata > Ceratodontiformes > Protopteridae > Protopterus > Protopterus annectens. Next base: position 1,145,960,992 of record NC_056746.1, read on the forward strand.
CAGGAGGCTTCTGAGTCTTCTCCGGAAGATTTGCAGGAGTATCCTCCTTATTCTGATTCTGATGTGGATGATTCCACTCCTACAGCTTCTCCTCCTGAGGATTTCTCATTTTCAGAGACTCTGCATTCCATGAGGGAGCACTTTAAATGGGAAGGCCAGGATTACTCTGATTCCAGGAAAAGGCTTAGGGAATTCTTGTTTTTGCCCCAGCATAGGCCCTTAGCTATACCTCCTGTGTTGAATGTGGTGGAAGATGTTTCCTGAACCCTGATTCTTTGCCTCCTGCTCCTGTTAAACCTGATAGGTACTATAGGGTGCCTGAAGCTCATAAGTATCTTTTAAGAGTCCTAGGGCAGACCCGAAACTGTTTCTCAGGGACCTAAAGGTGTTAAGGCCTCTGTGGTTAAGGAGGCAAGGGCTTTGGATAGATGGGGAAAGAAAGTGTATACTTCTTCCACTTTAGCCATGAGTTGTCAGTTTCACATGCTTAAATATCAAAATTATCTCCTTTCACAACTGAAATCTAAGGTGGATGCTTAAGGTATTGAGTGTAAAGAGTTGCTGGATTTAGTTCATGTGTCTGAACAAGTGGGTAAGCATTCTTTGCAATGTGGTTTTGATGCTGTACAGGCCTCCTCGAGGGTGGCTGCCACTAGTTCTGTGGATCAGAATTTAGCTGAGCATGTTAAGACAAGGATTTTGGATGCTCCTTTACAGTCTGATGTGTTGTTTGGTTCGCCTGTGGAAGCAGTTTTAAAGAAAATGGAGGACAAAGCTAAGTCTATGCAAACTGTTAAAGATTTTTTGCAGGTGCAGCAAGTTTAGTAGAAATTGGCCTACTAAGGGATGGACATATCCTGCTTATGATTCCCAGTCTAGGGGTAGGTCTAGGCGGTAGGGGCAGAGCTCAAGGTTCTTAGGGCCTAGAACAGGGAGTTCACCTGCTCAGACTTCTGGTGAGGGCAGGGGTCAGTCAAACAGACCCAATGACCTGCCTTTTCAGCTGCCAGTAGATCCTTTGGGAGGAAGACTGTCTCTTTTCAAGGAAATTGGGATTTAATTACTCAAGACAGATGGGTGTTGGATATCATTCACCACGGTTACAGGTTTTATTTCCATACATTGCCCTTTCAAAGGCATGCCAGATGTTCCTCCTCCACAAAGGAAAGAGGCTCACAAGCAAATTTCTCTGTTACTCCAAATAGGGGCCATTCAGCCAGTCCCTGTATCAGAAAGGGGCCTAGGATTTTATTCTCGCCTGTTCCTAGTACCAAAGAAGGGGAACACGTGGAGACCAATTTTGGATTTATCTATCCTCAACACTTATCTGGACATTCCCAAGTTCAAAATGTTGACGTTACAACAGCTTTTACCTCTGCTGGGCAAAGATCACTGGATGGTAACTTTAGATCTCAAGGCAGCTTACCTTCATGTGCCTAAGACTAAGTTGCAGGAAGTATCCGAGCTGGAAATTCTCATTATCAGTTCTCTGCATTGCCCTTGGCTTATCTACTGCGCCCAGAGTATTCACAAAGGTTCTGGCTCCAGTGATAGCTTACTTCAGGCTAAAAGGAATTCAAATCTATCCTTACTTGGACGACTGCCTGATTCTGGCTCAAGAAAAGGAAGACCTTCTACAGCATCTGGAATATGTTATAGCAGTGCTAAGATGCCTAGGGTATTCTGTGAACGAAATAAAGTCCAGTCTAGTACCCTCTCAAGACATGTGCTTTCTGGGTGTGAGACTGAATACAGCAGCCCAGATGGCCTTTTTAACCCCGGACAAACAAAAGAGTCTATCATTTTACTTCCATCAACTATCTCATCAGTCCGTGCTGACTGCAAGGACAGTCCTTCAAGCATTAGGGTTCATGGCATCTTGTATTCTGGTGCTTCCCAATGCCAAACTGCATATGAGGAAGCTACAATGGTATCTCAAAATGTATGGACACAGCACTGCCAGGATTTGGACACTGTCATTCAAATAATACCTTGCCTTCAAAAATTTTTGTGGTGGGCTCAGGAATGTCACCTAAACAAGGGACTCTCTGTGACCCGGCCAGAGGCGAGTCAGATTTTAACGACAGATGCCTCGACATTGCTTGGGAGCTCATCTAAATGGAAAGTGGATACAAGACAAGTGGCCTGCCAGACTACAGCATCTACATATCAACATGAAGGAGATGTTAGCAGTCCAGTTTGCATTAATGGCTTTCAAGGAGTTACTTCTTCCAGGGCAGGTGTTGATTCTAACAGACAACACAACTGTCATGTGGTACATCAACAAGCAAGGGGAACACATTCTTATCCTCTATGCAGGCAAGCAATGATTTTATGGGAGACTGCGCTAAGCTTGCAACTAACTCTTCAGGCAAGGTTTCTGCGGAGCACAGAACTCCTTAGCAGATGTGTTAAGCAGACAAATCATGGATCCCCACAGTGGAAACTGGATCTTCATGTATTTCAGAAATTGACAGTGTCATGGGGAACTCCAGACATAGATCTGTTCGCTTCTCCACTAAACCACCAGCTGCCAAAGTTTTGCACAAAGGGGTTTCATCACACAGCTTGGAAAGTGGATGCTCTGTCTTTCAGTTGGAAAAACCTTCATGTGTATGCCTTTCCACCTCTGCCTCTTCTTCCAAAGGTGCTATTAAAAGTCAGACAAGACAAGCCAAGGATGATTTTGATAGCTCCAGATTGGCCTCGGCAACACTGGTACCCACTACTAAGGAGTCTGGTAAGGAAGCCTCCATGGCCTTTACCTTTGATTCCTCATCTGTTATCTCAGAAGGACGGTCATCTGCTCAATGTCAAGCTTCACTCTCTTCATCTAACAGCCTGGCATATTCTGTGTTGAAACACAGCAGGTCTCAACTTCCTCAACAAGTTTTAAATGTGATTATGGAAGCTAGAAGACCTAGTACAAGGAAAGTATGAAAATGGAAGATTTTATTTTGGAGTACAGCAAAGAATTTGGAGATTTCTGAGCCTAATTTGAGTGTGGCTCTTCAATATCTTACTGAGTTATTGGACAAAGGTTTGTCCTTCTCTTCCATTAAGATTCATGCTGCAGCAATTTCAGCTCACTATGATTGTGACCCACCATTGTTTATCCTTTGTTCAAGCAGTTTCTTAGGAGCTCCAACTCCTGCTTGGGATCTCAATTTTGTGTTGGAAAAACTTACTCCTCGGCTACAACCACTGCTGAATTGAAATACTTGTCATGGAAGACTGCTTTTCTGTTGGCTATTACTTCTGCAAGAAGGGTGTCTGAGTTGCAGGCCCTTATGGCAGTAGAGCCCTTTTGATTTTCCATAGGGATAGGGTATCATTACGTACTAATCCTTCCTTTATGCCTAAGGTGGTTTCTAGTGTGGCTTTAAACCAAACTATTCATTTGCCTACTTTTTATGCAGACCCCAAAATAAAGGGAAAAGATTTTGCACACTTTAGATGTACACAGGCAAATTGCGTTATTATTTAAGCAGGACTAAGGATTTTAGGCAGTCTCAGCAGTTGTTTGTTTCTTTTGCTTTGAGTTAGCAAGCCTGTGTCAAAACAAACTATTTCTAGGTGGATTGGGTTTTGCATTGCATTTTGTTATTCCCATCATGGCAAGGAGATTCCAGCTGGGATTAGGCCTCATTCCACTAGGGCTACTGCCACTTCAACAGCATTTCTAAGGGGGTGGCAACTAAGGATTTTGGAGGCAGCTACTTGGAGTTCAGTGCATACTTTCTCTAAGCATTATCACCTTCCTATCTACTCTAAGTCTAGGGCTGGTTTTGCCACAGCTGTTTTGCAAGGCATGTTGTCAGCTCCTACTTCTTTATGATTTGCCAGCCTCCCTTACCTCTGCTTTGGGATTCTACCCAATAGTAAGGACTGCAGCAATGTGGAACATAGTACAGTTTGTACCTACCATAAATGTAGATGTTAGGATCCACATTGCTGTTCCCTCTGTGTTTAGGGGTGGTTGTCTAGGTGAGGTTATATGCTGATATTTTTGTATATATTTTTGTATATATTGTACATATTTTTGGTGCAGTAGGGTCTTCTGACATCTGGGGCAAGAAAAGACTGAGGACGCGTCGCATGGTCACCACAATACCGACGCACTGGACGTCGGCCTAAAGCGCCTTCTGACCGACCATCCATACTACTCTGGGTCGGGGGACCTGGACAGCGGACTACCCAATAGTAAGGACTGCAGCAATGTGGATCCTCGAACATCTACATTTATGGTAGGTACAAAACTGTACTTTTCTACTAGCAAGCTCTGGGCTAAGTGTCTTTCAGTTTGTTTCTCTTCACTATTCTCTCTTAATAGTTTTTTTTCCTTTTAAACAACTTCCATATCCTTACGCTTTAGTGTGATTGACAGGCCTTTCTTTACCACTTTTACCTCTTACTTTCCATGGTTAGGATCCGTTTAAGTCAGAGGGCATCTAACCAGCGTCCGTTTTAGTTAGAGGACGTTTCACCCTTTATTCCTGCCTAACTAATGTCCGTTTTAGTTAGAGGAATTTATTTCTTTATCCTTTCTTGCTGTCCCTTTTGTCCATTTAACTTCGAGGATGATTTAAAAAAAAAAAAAAAAAAAAACTTTTTCTACTCTATCCTGTCCTGTTTAGTTATAGGTCTATAAGTGTGTGTGTCTCTCTCTTTTCTATATATGTCACAAAAAGAAAGAAAGCCTTGTGGCTTCAAGAAATGAGCAATGCGGAAAAAAGATGCCCCGTAATGATTTGCACACTGTGTGTGTGTATTGCTTGGGGCCTCTTCATCTGCAAGAATCCTTTTCAATTTGCCATGGGTTCAACCAGAGAGCACTCTTAGAGTGCAAGAACAAACTTATTCTGTAGGGGATGTTAAAAAACTCTGTTTCTGAGGCTATATCTACCGAGTCTTCTCCTAAATCGGACAAGTCTTTAAAGTGACCTTCTTTGGCGCTGAAATCTTCATTGATGCCAAAGCAGAAAGTAACTAAACTGTCAGCTCCAACTGATCCATCGGAGCAGACAGCTTAGACCGGATCTAAGACTCCTTCTGAGTAGTCAGAACCTTCAGCTCTGAAGTCTACCATATCTGAACCTTCAGCTGCAAAATGGACTTTGCCAACTGAATTTAGATATCGGAACTGATCTGTCCTTCTTGGATCCAATCCCTTCTTGGCTCCCTTCACCTTTCTTACCTAGGTCAAAGTCTCCTACCCTCTCCACCCAGTTGACCTCCAATGAAGATGTTGACAGAGTGGTGCAAAAGCTACTGAAGACACCAGCCTTGGCCAAACTACTACTGGATCCGAACCCACAGGCATCGGACAAGACAGAGTTTTCCCCCTCAGCGCCTGCTCCTCCTCCTCCGATCCTTCCATTGGTTTTGGAGCCAGAAGATTCTGACATCCAGCTAGTGTCTGTATCGGATCCAACACCCATAAGTTCTTTGGCTCCAGTAACTGCCCTGAGTGTTTCCACTCAGTTGGAGCAGGGAACCTCTGGGAGCTGACACTCTCCAGTCAGGTCAGTGGATCAGGATCAGATCTCTCCGTATCCATCCCTGCCTCTGGGGGTTCAACATAGGTGAGTTAGTCTCCCACCTCTGCCTTGGAGCTTCTGTCTTCTGTGCCAGCGATGCCTTTGGCTCCAACAACCTTTTTGTTGGATCTGGGATGTTCTTTGGAGGAGGGGCAGGCAGCCTTTGAGGTCATGAGGAGGGTGCTGACTACTTCTCAGTCTCAGACACGGTCCCCCTTGGATCTTACAACTCTGCACAGGTGTCTGTGGCCTCTCGCGTTCTTTGTCTACAGGACCACAGAGACTCTGGCCTCAGGTTGCCCATCAGGGGACCCCCCCCTTCCTTCTGAAACGTCTCTAGAATATCCCACTGAGAAGGTTCCTTGGAAGAGGACCTGCAAGAGGAAGCATCTTGACTACCCAGAGGAATCTTATCACTTCTGATACCGATCTTGATGAAGCAGAAGGGTCCCCACAGTCACCTCCTGAAGATGTCTCTTTTGCAGACAGCCTGGAAATTTTGAAGCAGAGGGGTGATTGGCAGTCCACAACCCCTTCAGCTGAGGAGTCTGTGTACTTGAAGGCCTTTGGGTCTCGCCCTTCAACCTCTTGGGTGACTCCACGTTCTGACAAGCTTATTGAGTTAATCTATTGGAAGGCTTGGGAGACCCCAGACTCTGTAGAACCTGCTCCTAGGAGGCCAAATAAATACATCACAGCCCCAAAAGACAAACTGCTTTTGACAAAAGGTGTAGTAGTGGATGCCATGGTTGTGGTGGTGGTCACCAAAAAGAACTGTCTGTTACCAATTTCTCTATCCATCCTCCTAACAAGGATTCCAGGATCATGTATAGGCATGGGAAGCACGTCTTTTCATTAGCGACCTTTTCCTTGCAGTCACTAAACTATCTCACCCACTTCACAAGTCTACAGAGGGATCTGTTAAAGGAACTTACAGACTCCCTCCAAGGAATTGTAGCTAAGGCAGTGGCAGATAAAGTCAGCACTCAATTCGCCATCCTTAATTCTGTCATCAACACATCCATGAAACTCGTATCATATGCAGCAGATGGAGCGAGTAGAGTGGCAGGTTTAGGCATTTCTTTTAGGTGACAGGCCTGAATGTGCTGTTGCAATTTCATAGATTCCTTCAAGTCTTCCTTCGTGAACACCTCCTTTGATGGCTCCTCTGTTTTTGAGCCTAAAGTTAAAGAGGCTGTCACCAGGTGTGAACAGGAGGGGAAGAACTTAGCCATTGGAGTGTGTTTTTCCACACCTATCAGACCCTTTCCTAAGAGTCAGAGGGGTAGTGGGAAATGTGGTTCAAAAAAATCACAAAGTTCCCCTAGAGGCGGCGGGGGGGGGGGGGGACAATAACAGAAGATGCTGCCCTCACAGCAGGGGAGGCCCGTAGAATCAGGGCTCCAGAGAATCTTTCTTTGGCAGACCCTTCCTGCTCTCCTGAAGGAGTGCCCGATTGCTCAACTCTGGAGGCAGTCATGGGTCGATTGTCTCTGCACCGTGAAACCTGGCAAAAGATAAGAGATAAATGGGTGCAGGACATAATATCCAGAGGATACGTCATTCCCTTCTCCTTCCCTACTCCCATAAACAAGTCAGTTTAAGACATTCCACCGAGTCAGAAGGAACCAGCAACATTGGAAATCCAAAAGTTACTAAGAAAGAGTCATCCAAGAAGTCCCTGCAGACCAGAGAGAGGATCTGGAACATACACAATATTCTTTTTAGTGCCAAAGAAAACAGGGGACTGGAGACCCATTTTGGACCTCAGCAATCTGAACAAATTTGTCAAAAAGACAAAGTTCCGGATGGTGACTCTGCAGCTGATACTTTCATTCCTAGGAAAAGACAATTGGATGTACTGTGTAGACCTCCAAGATGTGTACTTCCACATCAGAATGGAAAGGCGATCCAGGAAGTACCTGTGCTTCTGGCTAGAAGCCAGTCACTTCCAGTTTTGTGCTCTGCCCTTTGGACTCACTACAGTCCCCAGAGTGTTCACTAAGTGTATGGCAGTAGTGGCGGCTCACCTGAGATGCTTAGGATTCCATGTGTTTCCATATCTGGACAACTGGCTCATAACTGCCCTGACCAGGTATCTTCTGCTACAAGTCAGGGATTATACCCTTCAGCTTTGTTCCTCCCTAGGTATTTCTGTAAACTACAAAAAAATCTGCTCTAAAGCCATGTCAGAACTTACCCTTCATAGGAGCAGAGTTAAACATAACCCCAATGGTAGCAAGGTTTCCAAAATACAGAGTAGACATTCTTCAGCATCATGTAGGATTATTAATCAGGAAGAAGCGACCGTCTACAAGACTGGTTCTTCAGGTCTAGGCAAAATGACTTCGGCAAATGTTCTCATTCCTCTAGCTCGCCTTCATATGAGAATACTTCAGTGGCTACTTTCCACACAATGGTCAATCTTGGAACTTCCAATGTCACACAAAATCTTGATAATCAACTTCTGCAAGAAGGCTCTCCAATGGTGGATTCACTCTCCATTAGTATCTCTAGGCTGTTCCTTCATCTCCCCTCAACCCCAGGCCATGGTGACCACGGACACTTTCCAGATTGGTTGGGGGGCATTATCTAGGGAAGACGACAGTCCAAGGCACCTGGCAGGAACACAAGGCTTACTTGTCCATAAACATCCTGGAGATGAGGGTGGTGCTTTAACCGCTGCAAGCATTTCAAGACACACACCCTCTAGGAATGATAGTAATCCAGTCAGACAATATGTCCATAGTCTGATACATAAACAAACAGGGAGGAACCAGATTTACCCCCTTTGTCAAGAAGCTATGAGGGTCTGGCAGTGGGCTACCTCCTCCAACCGTTTTCTGATAGCAGCGCAATTGTGGACAAATTGAGCAGAGCCATTTTATTGCCTCACGAATGGTCCCTCAACCAGAGAATAATGGGCCAGATCTTCCGGAAATTGGGCCAGCCTTGCTGTGACCTCTTCGCATCACCCACCAATGCCAAATGCAGAAGCTACTTTGCCTGACCCCACCCCCCTCCACCTCCCACGGGAAGTCATCCAAGGGATGCACTTGTTCACGATTGGCCTCCGGGACTTCTTTTTGCCTTTCCATCAATCCCTCTGATACCCAAGTTTTTGCAGAAAGCAAGTTGCTAGAGACGACAATAATCCTAATTGTCCCCTATTGGCCTTGTCAGATCTGTTTTCCATTTTGTACAGCCTCACCTAAGGGACGAACCATGGATTCTGGACCCTACTCTGGATATGCTGACTCACCTGTCAGGAATGGCTCATCCGAACCTGGACAATCTCTAACAGCTTGTCTGCTCCAGTTCCCCTGATCGCCAGGTTTCCATCCCTTTCCTCTCCAGTCAAACATATGTTATTATCTTCCCATAAGTCATCTACACGAAAATTGTACCAGAGTAAATGGAGAAGATTTGTTACATGGGCCAACAAGAATCAGATAAGACACCTTTTCTGCACCCATACATTCTATTCTAGAATTTCTAACAAAAGTCTTCACTGGAGGAACTGCTGCAGTAACTATTAGGGTTCAGTTGACAACAATTTCCAATTTTCATACAAGACAAAACAGTTCTGCAGTCATGCCATATAGACTCTGTAAAGCGTTTTTAAAAGGAACTACTATGTTAAGACCACCATATAGAAATCCAACACCCCCCTTGGGATTTGAATTTTATCTTACCTAACATTGTTTATCCTCCCTTTGAACCATTAGCTACATGTGAGTTTAAGTACCTCTCCTGGAAAACACTCTTTTTAGTGGCTATCACTTCAGCCAGAACAGTGTCTGAATTACAAGTTTTATCTGCTAAGCCCCCATACTTAGTCTTTCATAAAGACAGAGTTTCTTTATGCACTAAACATTCATTTCTACCGAAAGTTGTCCCAGAAAGTAACCCCAATCAGTGTATAGGCCTGCCAGTTTTCTTTCCTAACTTTCAGAATAAAAAAGGAAGAAGTAGTCAGCACAAACCCTTGACAATGTAGCCTTCCTTCGTGGAGGAAGGTGGAAAAATAAAAGTTTAGAAACACTCCTTCTAATCCCCCTGATGGGAGGTGGTGGTAGTATGAAGCCTGGGTCTTGTACCATGATTCACCCAAACTTGCTCAGCCTCGTGAGTCCTTAGAAGGGCTGTTCTCCAGATAGGGACATTGAGTAAATCGAGAATCTTTGGTTCGAGTAGAGTTCTATGAAGGATTTATGTTCGGGAGGGTTTTCCCTGAAAAGGACGCTAGGTGGTCCTGAAAAGGACTGTGTTGGTAGTCCTTATTATTCCTAAAAAGGACTTTTGGATTGATGTAGTCCTGATGTGTTAGCCCTGATAAGAGCTGTTTAAGTATTTGTTAATTCGGTGGTGTAACCCTGATAAGGGCTGTTAGGGTAGTTTTTAGTCCTGAGACATAGCCCTTAGAAGGGTCATTAAGATTTACAGTCCTAGGAATCAGCCCTTAGAAGGGCTGTTTTTCAATACAGTTCTTGGTTAGTGAGTCCTCAGAAATACTAATGTTAAGTTGTCCAATTTCGCCTTCGTTCTTGCTGGATGGGTTCGGAGCTGATCCTCGGCTCTGACTTGGCCACTTACTATAGCTCGAGAGCTGTTTACTGGCTCAAGGCTACCCATTATCCCAGAATGCCCAGCATCAGCTACCCAGATCTCATTTGCCGCTTTAGCTGCGAGGTTGCCATCAATATTGGCTCAGGCTTGGTATAACTATTTTTCTCTATTAAACTCAAATATTTTGCTTAAAATTTGATATACATTTTCTGTCTTATAGTAGTTTGTAAGTTTCTTTTATTGTAAACCCCTTATCTCGTCCTTGTGGTGTGTTTTTTTTTTTTTTTTTTTTTTGTGCAGTGTTGGCCGTCGCCCCTTACTCGCTAGGCTTTCTGTTATTCCCTGAACTCGTTTAACTTAGAGATTTCTCCACCCCCCCTCCCTTAAGGACAGCCATTTAAGTTAGAGGCTGTACTTTAAGGTCTTTATTAAGTTTTAGTTTACTATTGTAGTTTGTCTTTTTGGTAAAATGTCTAAGGAAGTTAAAACCTCTGGTTTTAAAAAGTGTGACTCATGCTGTCAGAAGATGTCTCTGACAGATGGGCACACTAGTTGTGTTTACTGCTTGGGGGGCTCTGCACCTGCAGGACTCCTGTGCTATTTGTCATGCCTTTAGTCCAAGGGTCCTGCAGGAGCGGAAAAACAAGCTTATCCTCCATGGATTGTTAAAACAGGATTCTCTGGCTAAAGCATCTCAGCCAGTGAAACCTTTGAAATCAGTCAAGCTGTCGGCTCCATGTTCAGAACTGACCTGTGAGCTTGACAAACCAAGTGTGTTGGTGCCATTTGGCACCGACAAGACTACCCCTCCGTCGGCTCCAACTGTTACTTCAGAGCCATCTGGGAGCCACAAACGAGCTAGGTCTCCTTCATTGAAGCCGATTTGCTCAATGCCACAATCACCCTTACTTCAAAGCAATGCCAGTCATCGCTCATCTTCCCACTCCTCACGATCCTCGAGGTTATCGGATCAGGATGTGGAGAGAGTAGTCAGTAGGTTGCTGAAGTCACAGGCCCTTGCTAAAATGCTTTTGAGCCCACCGCAACAGGCTTTGGCTCCATCCGCTTCGATTTTGATTCCTCCTCCAACTATGCTCAGCTTGGAGCCGGAGTCCATGGACACTCCGATAGTGGTTGCTTCGGCTCCGATGACATCCTCTTCAGCTCCGACGTTGGCTCCGATTACCTCGGGTCTTCCTCCCATCGAGGTATCTGGGCACTGAAACTCTCTCGTCAGCTCAGAGGGGGGAAGTGGCATCGGACCCTTGTCCGACCCCGCTCTCCCTCTCGGAGCGTCAGCTCAGTTGAGCTCAGCTCCCACATTCACCTCTGAGCCATCAGCGCAGGGTGGGATTCCTGTCTCTTCGGAGCTGGAGCCCTCCTTGTGTTGAGACTGTGACACCTTCGAGGTCATGCGGAGAGTGCTGTCCTCACAGACGGCTCCACTATCGGTTTCATCCCCCTCAGTGCCTGTGACAGCCTCTGCTCCTTCTCCAGCCCCAAAGTGTACAGAACCTATGCCCCAGGACACCCCATTGGGTGAACCCTTTTCTTCTGAAACCTCCCCAGAGCATTCTGAGCAGGCTTTCTGGAAGAAAAAGTGCAAGAGGAAGCACCAAGACTCCCCTGAGTCTGTCACCTCAGATAAAGACCTGGATGAATCGGAGGGGTCCCCAAGATCCCCCTCTGAAGATGTTTCCTTTTCGGACATCCTTGAGATTCTCAGGCAGAGGTGTAGCTGGACTTCCCTAGACCCTTCCGAGGATGAGTCGGATGCATTTGCTTCCCAACCTTCCACCTTCTGGGTGTTTCTGCCTTTTGATCCACTCATGTCTGTAGTGTCTCGAAAGGCTTGGTCAGCTCCAGATTCCATGGAACCTGTCCCGAGGAGACCCAATAAATTCATCACAGCTCCCCAGGACAAACAATTCTTGACTAAAGGTGTCCCAGTTGATGCTATGGTGGTAGCAGCAGCCACAAAGAGAGAGTTAGCTGAAACCTCCTCATCTGTCCATCCACCGAATAAAGACTCTCGTACAATGGACAGATATGGGAATCGGATGTTTTCATCAGCGACCTTCTCCCTTAGGTCCCTGAACTATGTTTCCCATTTTACTAGGCTTCAGAGGGATCTCCTAAAAGAGGTTGGAGATACCTGACAAGATCCCACAGTTGAGGGAGCTTCAGCCAAGGTAGCTACCTAGCTGGTGACTCTTAATTCAATACTCAACTCCTCCATGAGACTTATTTCATACGCAGCAGATGGAGCGAGTTAGAGCTGCAGGTACAGGAGTGGCTCTTGGGAGACATTCTTGGTTGCGGCTGTGTCAGTTTGCAGAACCTTTCAGAGCGTCCCTCACCAATACCCCCTTTGATGGCTCCTCTCTCTTTGGGCCTCAGGTGAAAGACATGCTTACCAGGTGCCAGCAGGAAGGCAAGACGCTCTCTGATGTCAGAGTCAATTTTTCCACTCCTACCAGACCATACCCAAAGGGTCAGAAGGGTGGAAAGGTGTGGTTTCGAAAATCCCAGGGACCCTTGCCTGATGCATGTGGTGAATTTTCCCCCAGAGGCAGAGGGGGAAATAATAACAATGGCAGACGCTGCCCTCGTGGCAGAGGGGCTCTGCAAAATCAGGGTGACAGAGATACGTTCTCTTCCAAACCCTGTCAACATCCCTGAAGGGATGCCCGACTGCTCAACTCTGGAGGAAGTCGGGGGAAGGCTTTCATTGTACCCAATCACCTGGCAAGATATTACAAAAGACAAATGGGTACTAGCCATTATATCCGGAGGGTACAAGATTCCCTTTCATCAACCCCCTGTTGTTTCAAAAAAATCCATCCCAGATGTTCCACCCAATCTAAGGGATCAGGCAGTCACAGAAGTTTCAAGACTGCTAGAAAAAAGAGCCATCCAGGAAGTCCCTGCAGACCAAGTAGGATCCGGAACTTACTCAAGATTTTTTTTAGTGCCCAAAAAGACGGGACTGGAGGCCAATTCTGGATCTCAATAGGTTAAACAAATCTGTACAAAAAGAAATGTTCTGGATGGTAAAACTGCAGTCCATTCTCCCCTTTCTGGGTCAGGACAATTGGATGTGCTCCATAGATCTTCAGGACGCGTACTATCAAATAAAAATGGACAGACGGTCCAGGAGATTTCTACGCTTCCGGCTAGGGGCCAGTCATTACCAGTTCAGAGTTCTGCCCTTTGATCTCACCACAGCCCCCAGGGTGTTCACCAAATGCATGGCAGTAGTTACGGCTCACTTGAGACGTCTAGGATTCCAGGTGTTTCCTTATCTGGATGACTGGCTCCTCACTGCTACCACCAGGCAATAACTTATAGAGGCACGAGATTACACCATCACATCCTGTGCTCAACTAGGCATCACAATAAACTTTAAAAAATCTGCCTTGTTGCCCTGTCAATCTATTACATACATAAGAGCAGAGCTAAAGACAAGAAAAATGATTGTAAAATTGCCTCAGGAAAGAGTTTCCATTATTCGAAAACAGGTGTCACTTCTCCTGAGGAGCAAAAGAATTCAAGTCAAATATGTTCTTCAAGTTCTAGGGTCCATGGCAGCAGTCATTCTTCTAGTTCCCTTAGCACGCTTTCACATGAGAATCCTTCAGTGGTTTCTTTTCACACAGTGGTCCTTCCAGGAATTACCCATGTGTCTCACATGATGCTAACTACGGAATCTTGCAAAAGACACCTTTCCTGGTGGATGGTCTCCCCACTAGTTACTCAGGGCAGACCTTTCATGGAACCCCATCCGGTCGCCACAGTGACCACGGACGCTTCCCTGATAGGGTGGGGGAGGCATTATCTAGGGAAGACAGTCCAAGGCATTTGGCAACCTCACAAGTACCACTTGCACATCAACGTCCTGGAGAAGAGAGTGATGCTCCTAGCGTTGCAAGCTCTTCAAGACTCTCTCCCTGCCGGGACTATTGCAGTACAGACGGATGATATGTCAGTGGTTTGGTACATCAATAAACAGGGCGGAACCAGGTCTAATCCGTTGTGCCGAGAGGCCGTCAGACTGGAGCAATGGGCGATTTCCTCCCAACGTTTTCTGACAGCAACGCATATCCTTGGGACATCCAACGTAATAGCAGACAGTCTCAGCAGGGCTGTTCTCATGCCTCACGAGTGGTCTCTGAAACAGGAAATTGTGGATCTTATTTTCCGCAAATGGGGCCAGTCTTGCTGCGATCTCTTTGCCTCTCCCCTCAACAACAAATGCAGCAGCTACGTTTCCCTTGTTCCTCCTCCAGGTCAGACACCCAGGGATGCTCTAGTCCATGATTGGCCTCAGGGACTCCTTTATGCATTTCCCCCCTTTCCCCTAATTCCAAACATCATTCAGAAAGCAAAATCATTGGGTTGCAAAATGATCCTCATTGCCCCTTATTGGCCTCGACAGATTTGGTTTCCGTTCCTTCACCCCCACCTTCAAGCCCAACCTTGGATTCTGGACCCAGTGCCAGACCTCTTGATTCATCAGTCAGGCAGGCTACACCAATCCCTCCAATCTCTCAAGCTCACAGCTTGGTTACTCCACTTTCAATCCCAGCCAGGCTCTCCAATATTTCCCCAGCAGTGCGTGATATTATTGTTTCTTCCCATAAGACAAATACAAGGAAAGTCTATGCTAGCAAATGGAAAAGATTCTCTTACTGGGCAGAATCTAGGAATTTAGATCCTTTTACAGCTCCTGTAAACAAGATTTTGGATTTCTTAGCAGAACTGTTTCATTCTGGTGCAGTGCAGCGGCTGCTACCATCAGAGTGCAACTAGCTGCCATTTCAAATTTTCATATTGGAGTTTCTAACTCCAGCATATAATGTCTCACAAACTCTGTAAGGCCTTCAAGAGAGGTACATCTCTACTTAGACCCCCAGTGAAAGAGCCCCTTCCACCTTGGGATCTCATTTGGTTCTGGCCTCCTTGATACTGCCACCCTTTGAACCAGCAGCATCATGTTCCTTGAAATTTCTCTCTTGGAAAACTCTTTTCTTGATTGCTATTACTTTTGCCAGACATGTTTCAGAACTTCATGCACTATGTGTTTGCCCTCCATACCTAGTTTTTAACAAAGACAGAGTTTCTCTGAAAACCAACCCCTCTTTTCTACCTAAAGTTTGTTCAAAACACAATTTGAATCAATCCATTGAACTTACTGTCTTTTTCTGTAATCATTCCAACAAGGCAGAATACAGATTACACCAATTGGATGTGCATAGACAACTGCATTTCTATCTCCATAGAACTAAAGAGATGAGAAAATCAGATCAGTTGTTCGTTTCATTTGCTAACAACAAACAAGTCCTTCCAGTTTCTAAAGTAACATTGTCAAAATGGTTATCAGACACCATAGCCCATACCTACCATTTGTGACAAAAAGATCTTCCAACAAAACCCAAAGGTCATTCAACCAGGTCAGTAGCTACTTCGGTAGTGTTTCGATCTAGATTGCCCATAGATTCAATTTGTGCAGCAGCTACTTGGGCAGATCCTCATACATTCATTTCTCATTACAAAGTAGATGTGGTCTCCCGGGGCAGGGCTTCCTTTGGTTCCACGGTTCTGAAGAGTCTGTTCCAATGAATCACCCAGGATTGAGGTGTTAGCGACGCTGTCCCTTCCAGCAAGAACGAAGGTGAAATTGGACAACTTAACATGACGTTATGTACCTACCATAACGTTCCATGTTAGTTGTCCTTCATCTCACCTTCCTTCTTGCGTCCCTCCCTCCTTCCCCCTTCCTCAAGGATTGAGAGTAGTTTCTCAATGATTTCACTGGCTAATTTGTTTTGTTATTAGTTGCTTCCCAACCAAACCATGACAATTAACTGTATATCCAAGTTTATTAATGGATTATCTTCTATAATTATGTCTAGTGTGAGCTATCTGAAATGAGATCTGGGTAGCTGACGCTGGCCATTCTGGGATAAGGGGTAGCCTCGAGCCAGTAAAGAGCTGTTGAGCTATAGTAAGTGGCCGAGTCAGAGCCGAGGATTGGCTCCAAACCCATCCAGTAAGAAGGAAGGCGAAAGGAAGGACAACTAACATGGAACATTATGGTAGGTACATAACTTCTTTTTATTCACATGCTCGATTGTACCTATAAGGAAAACCAAGTAAGTTGCAAGCACTTCTCAGTGGAGATATATCAGGAGTAAAAAGAGACTAGAGTCCGAGTTACTTGCTCGAAGTTAGGCTTTATTATTATTTTTCTCCAAGTGCATGATCCAGACAAAATGTAGACGCTCTCAAAGTGCTGGCCAGTGTGATTTACAGCATGTTGGGAGCTGCTTAAATCTTTACTAAAGGGGGCGTGTTTGCCTAATCTTACCAATCACTAACTGGGGGAGTGTGTGGGGACTCAGCCTTTATTCACTCTACTTCGGTCGGGGATGGATAAGGATAGGTGGACCTGTTTGATAACAGAATTTTGGCTATACAGTCTTGTTTAGTTCACATAATCATCAGTATTATCAATTCAGAATAGAGAAGAATATTCATTACATCTCCTAGATGTTAAAATGAAAGTTAATTTATTGAAATAAAATAGGTTAGCGCTTTCTACAGAAATAGATCTGTCTTCATCAGAACATCATACCATAAAATATATATCACAGTTGATCTAAACAACCCGCCCTAAATTGTAATTAATCAATTAAGTCAATTATTGAACAATGGTGCCTTGCGTATTTTTTTAAAAAGATATGCAATACAAACATCTTGCTATAATGTACTTTGTTTACAAAACCATACTAAACTAAAAACAATAAATGAAGATGTATGTCACTTGAACATATAATACCATGTAATTCTTCCTTTATACAAAATATATACAATGTATACCAATCATGGTACTGATAAAAATAGTTGTATACTAAAATATTTGTATAAAATGTATTTATATAAAAATATATGGAATATTGATCTCCCCCCCCCCAACACCGCCTTGCCCCCCTCTCTCTAGAGGGGGTTAAACATCCAAAATCGCAAACTTAAACATCTTACACTGTGGACTGTTAATGAGATGTCTGGATAGTGCATTATTGATGTCACACTTCCTCACACAATATATGAGTTATTCAGAGTGATACTAGGTGTATCCATAATATATTTACAGTAATTACATTGGCCACATCTTCTGGTACCTGTCCTCATGTCCTTGGTGTTCTTCTGGAATTTCGATTTTATTTCTATTATTCTTTATACCCCTTCCAAAAAAAGTCGTCCAATGTATTCCAATTCATGGTCTGTCCTTAATGATGCCCTCTTGGTGTTATATGTATGGGATGAAGATGTCGTCCAAATATAATCCAGCAGGACCATATTGGAGGGCAGGCAGCAGAGGGCTACCCCCTGCTTTCCTTGTCTTTCATACTCCCTCCATACATGTATAAAAGGTCCAAAATAATGTCCATAATAAATTCTGTAAGGAGTGAATATCATCCTGGCCTAGTCCCACACTTTGTGCATACTACTGATGAAT
The DNA here is from genome assembly GCF_019279795.1 of Protopterus annectens. Classification (NCBI taxonomy): domain Eukaryota; kingdom Metazoa; phylum Chordata; order Ceratodontiformes; family Protopteridae; genus Protopterus; species Protopterus annectens. The sequence goes on from NC_056746.1 coordinate 1,145,978,623, forward strand.
CTGAGTATGTACATCTATTCATAAAATCAACCTGGGGGGACCATAGTTCCTTTTGAACAGGCCAGAAACTCCCAGGAATCTTTCATTATGTGTTCCACTGTATCATCAGAGATGATAGGAAAAAAAAGGATCATGCATGTCTGGACCTTAGGAATGAATGCCTGTTATGGTGGCAGAATGGGGAACTCAACAGAAATCTGTATAAATCTTTCTTGATTCTATTTATTCCTATTTATTCTTTTAAATAAATAAGAATCAATTCAATGTGGGCTATATATACTGATCATTGATAGAGAGTGTACTGTGTGTTGTTGTTTAAAGGTTAAAGATTTTACTTTTTTGTTGTTTTCCTGAGTAAAAAATAAAACCCCACCCTTGTGTCCAGTCATAATGCGAAATGTTGTTGTCACACAATGATTGCTTTAGTTCTCTGTCGATTAGTACTAAATGTTTTCTGGTTTTAAAAATATACCCAAGTTTAATTTTCTCATGAACAATTTAAACCCCCAGTGGAGGATCCTATTTTCCTCCGGCAATAGGCTGCTACTGCCATCTATCGTGCTGTTGGTCACACACTCAATTTCTGGGGTCCTGAATTTCTGGGGTCTGAATTAATAGATCCACTTCGGTTCCTCCAAGGTTCTTCCCCCTCCCCTCGGGTTCTGCAGTCTCCATTTGTCCCTCCCATTGTCTAAAAACAATCATCATCCTTGTCATAATAATTAGAATTTCTCATTGTGCAATATCCTCTGTAGTTTCTTATATTTCCTTGTTTATTAGGTTTATTGTGAAATGCAATGATTCAAAATCAGTACACTGCTTAATGAGAAAGGAAGAGGAAGAAATATAAAAACAATATGGGACAGGACAGGCACAAGATGGAGGAATGATGGAAACAGTGGGAGTTTCCAAGATAGACGTGCTTTTAGCCTGCGCCCTAAGGTGCAGTTGTACAAGTTGGATCATGGTCATCTAATTATATGGGATGATGATTGTTTTAGACAATTTTATGACATGTGGAGGGGACAAGAACCCGAGAGGGGAGAGGGAAGAACTCTTGGAGGGACAGGGGAGAACCGGAGACAATTGTTAGTGGATGCTTCCAATTCACCCAGAGGATGATGATTTCTAACTAACAGATAGATGGCAGTAGGGTAGCATTGGTCAAGGAAAAAAAGGATCCTCCCACCCTGTGGGGAGAGACAGGAAACTAAAGAAAAGAGTGCTTTACTCCACCAATGTAATACTCTCACATCATTCGAGAATGTAGTGAATTCTGAGTTATATTCCACACAATGTTATCCAATTGTGTGACAACAACATTCATCATTATTGATCATGACAAGGGTGGGGGTATTGTATTTTACGATCAGGAACAATATACAACAATACCACGGATTACCTTAAATTCACCATATGGTATAAATTATCTTGATGTCAAGATATATAGTAAGGACAATGAATTTCCCCCAATCCCATAGAAAAGACACTTTTAGCAAAATATGGTAAATATTCAAGTGAGGTAAAGAAGATTATTACTACAAACTGGAATATTATGACTAGTGACCAGACCATCAAAAGTAAGATCACTGATAAATATATTATGGATAGTTATTATGTAGGTAAGACATCATATATATTGTGTGAGGAAGTGTGACATCAATACTGCACTATCCAGACATCTCATTAACAGTCCACAGTGTTAGATGTTTCAACATAAGGCGCGGTGGGGAAAGGGGAGATCAGGTGGCAGATCAGGTTGGATGTAATGAAATGATTCCCACCAAGCCATTAGTTAGGGTTTAGCTGAATTTATTGTGCAACATACTGTTTTAGTTACTATACAATTCTTATAATTTTTGTATCTTAAACCCAACTGTGGGGTTATTTAATGTATTTTTCTCAATATTCCATATATTGGTTATTACATATATTTTTATATAAATACATTTTTATATAAATATTTTAGTATACAACTATTTTTATCAGTACCATGATTGGTATACATTGTATATATTTTGTATGGTGTTTACATTTCCATTTCGGAACACATTTCATTGTACACCAAAAAGGAAGAATTACATGGTATTATATGTTCAAGTGTTTTTAACAATTAGGAAATTTGTTTAGTTAGTTTATATAGTTTACCTATTTGCATACATACATCTTCATTTATTGTTTTTAGTTTAGTATGGTTTTGTAAACAAAGTACATTATACACCTTCAGTGTGTTTTGGCAGCAAGATGTTTGTATTGCATATCTTTTTAAAAAAATACGCAAGGCACCATTGTTCAATAATTGACTTAATTGATTAATTACAATTTAGGGCGGGTTGTTTAGATCAACTGTGATATATAAGTGTCATAATTTTATGGTATGATGTTCTGATGAAGACAGATCTATTTCTGTAGAAAGCGCTTAACCTATTTTATTTCAATAAATTAAGTGTTTCCAGCACAGTATCTCCTAGATGTTCATAGACAGTTACGTTTCTACTTGCATAGAAATTCTGAAATCAGAAAATCGGATCAACTCTTCATCTCTTATTCTGAAAGGTCTTCCAGTCACAAAAATTACTTTATCAAAATGGCTTACGCTTTGTATATCCTACATTTATAATTCGAAGAGTAGAACACTTCCAGATGAGCTTAAAGCTCATTACATAAGATCTGTAGTTACATCTGCAGCCTTTCAAGCGAGATTACCATTGTATAATGTTTGCACTGCAGCATCTTGGAAAAAACTGCATACCTTTATTACTTATTGCAAAGTGGATTTGGCCTCTAGAAGTAGAGCCTCTTTCGGTTCTATGGTTCTGAGGGACATTCTCCCATGAGCTACCCAAGAGTCAGGTTGCTAGGGATGCAGTCCCATCAGTGGGAATAAAGGCAAGATTGACAACATCACATAAAGAAGTTATGTACTTACCATAATGTTCCATGTGTGCTGTCCATCTCATCCTTTATTCTCACAACACCCCCCCCTGCCTATACTCCTGGGAGACCGAGTGGCATAATTGGGTACTGCAGATATATATAACCTCAGAATTTATACTCTGCTGTATATTTTAATGTGTAAAGTTATATTTGTATATGTACATAATATTTCTGCCTTATCTGTGTAAGAGTACTTGGGGCAAACAAGATCTGAGGAAGCTAGAGGGGTCATTATGAGTAAAGAGGGCTGCCCACAAGCTTTGCTGAAGACATCAAGCTTTTAGAATGGCCAAGACAGATCTGATGGATCAGCTCAGACCCAGCAGTGAAAATAAAGGACGAGACGGATAACACACACAGAATGTTATGGTAAGTACATAACTTCTTTTTTTTACCTGCATAGAACAAAAGAAATCATAAAAACAGACCAGTTGTTTCCTTTTCAGAATCAAAATTGGGAAACCAATTGCAAAAGTAACTTTAGCCAGGTGGCTAACTGATTGATTGTATTTAATTTATCTATAAAAAATTGGGTATTTGGGTATTACCTTACAGAAATCGGTACAAACTCATTCAACTAGGTCCATGGCAACTTATTCAGTCTTTCTATCTAGAGCTCTATGGACGACGTGCAGCAGCAATTTGGGCTACTCCACATACCATTATTATCCATTACAAATTAAATCGGGTCTCCAGGGGTAGAGTATCATTTGGTTCAACTGTGCTCAGCAATATCCTTCCTTAGAGTCCACTCAGGATTTTAGGTAGCTGGGGACTCTGTCCCATCAGTTGAGGATAGAATGAAAATGGACAACATCAGATAAAGAAGTTATGTACTTACCATAAAGTTCCATATGTGTTATCCATTTTCATTCTTCCTCAACTTCCCATCCACCAGCCCTATCCTTTCTGTTCACAAACTTCTGGACAATTGAGCCGTTAAAGAGACATCATTGTCCTTTACATTGAGCTCCACATATAGTTTTTTTCCTTTATGGAACACATGAGGTTTTACATCCCCTAGATTTATACATGTTGAACATTCATTTTCTGCTAAAATCAGCAAACAGGATCTGAGGTAGCTTAGGGTTGGTGCACTATGGGTAAGGGGGGAGCTTTTTGATTACCACAATTTTTAGTAACAGCCAAGTCCGATCCAAGGATCAGATCTGAACCCATCAGTTGAGGAAGAATGAAAATGGACAACACAGATGGAACATTATGGTAAGTACATAACTTCTTTTTTACCACTCCATATAGGGCCAGTTGGCCTAAATTCATGTCTGCATGCACAGGGATTACCTTATGTAAAATTATGGTTGTGCATGCTAAAATGCATGTTATGGCCTGTGTTCCCACTTACACTAATTGCTGTCTGTTCTTTTCTTATCTCTATTCCTCACCCAGATGTGAAAAAAAAACATCTTGCATTCTTTCAGTAAATATTCACTTTTAGCTCTTAAAAACCTAAACTGTCTACCTTAAAATAAATAAACTTAATTGCGTAATATATTCAATGCATTAAAGTACTAAGGATGTTGTATAGGCAACTGCTTGTGTAATTTATTCATTTCCCACAGTTGAAAACTTCATTAATTTTCCACTGAACTGCTTTCCAATGTACCTTTAAATGTTAATTACACAGAACCTTAAAGGCCTTATTCAACAGACAGTGTTTTGACCCCTCTTGATAAATTGCTTGCATCTGCAGACTTCTCATTTGCAACTAGAAAACAGTAATTAACTTTGCAGATGCATGAAATAATCTTGGTATATTTCTCTCAGAACACGCTGCTTAGCCCACCCATGATTAGTTGCCTTTACAAATACACGAAAGGACTAGAATTTTACATCTTTCATCATTTTCTTCTATTTTTCAAGCTTATTTGCTTAAAATTCTGTAACTTAAACCCAGGGATATTATTCTAGGTATCCACATATAAAAACAGTGGAAATTATTATCCTGGTTCTACATGAAAGGTGATTGATGTATTTCAGCATCCCCAAACCCAACAGCCTAAGATCACAACATTATATTAAATTTAACTTGCTTCTGTCTAGCTTTTCTTGCCATGTTAGAATGTAAAGTCCGGATATCTTGCAGTTAATAAAAAGTTCTTTCTTGCTTTACTGTTTTTAACATGTTTAGCATCTACTGATAAAACTCACCCACCACACATTTAAATATCCCTGACTTTACACTATGCAAAACAATTTTTAAAATTTAACTTGGAATTTACATTGTGAAATGTTTGTACAGATATTAGTAAGACCAAAAACTGTTTTACTTACAGTTACTTCTTCAGTCCATTCTGTGTCCTTTTACATATTAATGGCATAAAGTAGGGTACATGTTTTACAGTCCACCCAGAAGTTTAACACTGTCAACAAAATTACAGTCTTTCTTCAGACAATTCAAAAGTCACATTTCAATTCTGGTCCTATAATTAACAAGACTGACTCTTTGTAGTGTCCCATTTGCTCACTAATTTCACAGTGTTGCTAGTTTTTATCTTGATCCTCTCCATCTCTCAGTACCAGTCTTTTTTTCAAGTCCAATGTACTCCTGATTCTTCTAGTCAGCACTTGTGTGCTTTTCTGTCACTCAGTTGTTTTTCTTTTTAACAATGGTAAAAGTTTTGCTGGAAATTTTCAGTATGGGCTTTGTTATCTTCATATGCTTGAAAAGCAGTTTCCTTCTACTTGATGACTCACTCTTTGTTGGCCATTTTTTAATTTCCTTCTTAGCCATTTCTGCATCCATAAAAGTCTTTGACCCTCCAGGAAAACTATTCTTATAAATTTGCATTGTTTATGGAGTATAGGCAGATGTAATTTATTTATTTATTTATTTTTAGTCTTCGATTACTGGAAGAGTCCTACTGTGCAAACCCCCTTTTCAGAAGCGGGCCAGGGAGAAAAGTTCCACATTACATATTTTTTTCACAAGCAATTAACCTGAGGAAACAATAAAAATATACAACATAACGCCAAGCTATACACTGTTTAACAGCTGATGCTAAGTACACTGTAGAGTATTTGCATATCTAATGAACCTTCAGAGTTATCTTGCAGCTTATCTGTAAAGTCACATTTCAGTTTTAGTACACAGACAGCAGCTGAGACATATGCTTGTTTTATCCAACCTGTTATATTCATTTGAGACATTTAAACAAGTAAGAAAAAATGAGATTTACTTGATTTGGCTGCAAAGGAGTGTTGTTTTGTGTATGGATTTCATTGGGATTCTAAAATTATGTATGGAAAATTATTAGAATAAGAAGGGGCTTAACAGTTAGCAATGGGGTTGTTATAAGTGCTCGACCATTTTGTTGACAGCTATGTTTTATGGTAGTTTTACATACTAGGTGAGATGGGATACTTCTGATGTTTGTTGAGAGACCGTTCCACAGTTTGGCAGTGCATACAGAGTATAGGGATTCACCATTATGATTTTTAGATTTGTGAGTAAGCACTAAAATTTGGTTCGGTGAACACAGTTCTCTGAAGAGCAAGTTAATAACTGGTTAGTGGCAGAGCATTTGTCTGGCCTATAGAGGATGTTATGGGCAGTCTTAATGTGAGTGTAGGTCAGTTAAGGGACTGAAGTGCAAGACAGTGGTGTATTCAGTGATTGTGCTCACTTGCAAACTCTACAGTCTCATATGATTGCTCCAGTTTGGCTAACTAAGAGGACTGTAGATTAGTCAAAATTGATGCCAGAAACATGCATGGTGCAACAGAAAAAGCTTAATTTTGTGAAGAAGTCCTGGTTTATGTTTTTTGCTGTTTTAACATTTTATTGGATATACTGATAGAATCTTAATTTGTGGTCAGTTACATGCTAGTAATTTTGCGATGTTCTTCATCTCACATTGCTGCAGTCCTTACTTATGGGTAGTCCGCTGTCAGATCTGACATCAGAGCGTCAGGGTATATATCCTCAGTCTTTTATGGTCCGATGCAGAAGCAGCGTCTGAAATTTGGAGTTTCAGACCGATACCAAGAATATTTTTGTTTTCTTGCCTCAGTTACTTACAGGATGTCAGAAAAAGTGAATAATTGTATTTCTTGTGGGAAACAGATACCGCATAGGGATTACCATGTATTCCTTGTTTGGGACAGTTGGGTGTCGGTTTCGGAGGTTAGATTGCGCTAGGTTAGTCTTTGGCAAGAGGTGTAATTATAATATGCGGATGTTCCGACGCCTGCTTCTACTAAGAAGCGCAAAGACAAATCTTTAAAGCCTAGGCAGGAGGACCTTTAGAAGCTACAGCTGAACAGGTGGATCCGGCTGAAGTTTCTGTTGAGTCCCAGGGGGAAACTTTGATTTTACAAGATGTGGCCTCTCAGGAGGCAGGTCAGGCTGAAGGGGCCTCTCAGGTTACTATTCTCCCTTCTATGCCTAAGGTGGTTAGGCCTTCTGCTACTGTTTCTAAGGCTCCTTCTAAGAGCAGGTCTGTTTTGCCTTCCTCTGGTGTCAGTTCTGGTTCTTCAGGGTCTGTGCCTAAAAAGCACATGCTTAAAATGGCAGAGGATTTGATTACTTTAATTAGAGGTTCTATGCCCCCTCCTGATAAGAGGCCCAGGATGGAGCCAGAGTTGGAAAGTTTGGAGCAGGCCTCAGATGATTCAGAGTCTTCTGCTGAAGACATTCAAGATTTCCCTCCTTATTCTGATTCTGATGCAGAGGATTCCACTCCTTCTGCTTCTCCTCCAGAGGATTTTTCATTTTCAGAAACTCTGCATTCCATGAGGGAGCATTTTAAGTGGGAGGGACAGGATTACTCTGATTCACGGAAGAGGCTTAGGGAGTTCTTGTTTTTACCACAGCATAGACCCTTAGCTATACCTCCAGTTTTGGATGTTGTTTCAGATGTTTTCTTGGAAGCTTCCTTTAATCCAGATTCTGTGCCTCCTGCCCCAGTTAAACCGGACAGGTATTACAGGGTGCCTGAGGCTCATAAATATCTGTATAAGAGTCCTAGGGCAGACCCAGAAACTATTAGTCAGGGGCCTAAGGGTGTTAGAGCCTCTGTTGTTAAGAATCCGGTTCCTCTGGATAAGGAAGCTAGAGCTTTGGATAGATGGGGTAAGAAGGTGTATACCTCTTCTACTTTAGCAATGAGAGCTTTGAACTGCCAGTTTCATATGTTGAAGTATCAGAATTTCCTCCTTTCTCAGCTAAGATCTAAAGTGGATGCTTTGGCAGAGGGCATAGAGTGTAAAGAATTGCAGGATTTAGTGCATGTTTCTGAACAGGTGGGTAAGCACTCTTTGCAATGTGGTTTTGATGCTTTACAGGCTTCTTCTAGGGTGGCTGCCACTGGTTCAGTTATTCGTAGGATCAGAATTTGTCTGAGCATGTTAAGTCTAGAATTCTGGATGCCCTTTACAGTCTGAAGTTTTGTTTGGTCCTCCTGTGGAGTCTGTCTTAAAGAAAATGGAAGACAAGGCTAAGTCTATGCAGACTGTTAAAGATTTTGTACAACCTCCAAAGTTTAGTAGAAATTGGCCTACTAAGGCTTCTGATTCTCAGTCTAGGGGTAGATCTAGGCGTGGTAGGGGCAGAGCTCAGAGTACCTTCAGGCCGAGACAATGGAGTTCGCCTGCTCAATCTGCTGGTGAGGGCAGGGGCCAGTCCTTTCGTAAACAGGCCCAATGACCTGCATTTTCAGCTGCCAGATTCTTCTTGCCTGGCAGCTCCTTTGGGAGGAAAGTTGGCCCTTTTCAAGCAAAATTGGCATTTAGTCACCCAGGACAAATGGGTATTGGACATTATAAACCGAGGTTACAAGTTCTATTTCCACACCATGCCTCCTTTCAAAGGCATGCCAGACGTCCCTCCTCGGCAAAGGATAGAGGCTCACAGACAAATTTCTTTACTTCTTCAAATAGGAGCTATACAGCCAGTTCCTCTGACAGAAGTGGGCCTAGGATTTTATTCTCGCCTGTTTCTAGTTCCAAAGAAAGGGAACACGTGGAGACCAATTTTGGATTTATCTATCCTCAACACTTACCTGGACATTCCAAAGTTCAAGATGCTGACTTTACAACAACTTTTACCTCTGTTGGGAAAAGATCACTGGATGGTTACTCTGGATCTCAAAGAGGCTTACCTTCATGTTCCCATCAGGCCCAGTTGCAGGAGGTACCTGAAATTTACATTATCAGTTCTCTGCATTGCCCTAGAGTGTTCACAAAGGTTCTGGCTCCAGTGATAGCATTTTCAGACTAAGAGGAATACAGATTTATCCTTATTTGGACGACTGCCTGATTATTGCACAAGAAACATCATCTACAGTATGTGATGGCAGTGTTAAGATGCCTAGGGTATTCTGTGAACGAAACAAAGTCCAGTCTAGTACCCTCTCAGGACATGTGCTTTCTGGGTGTGAGACTGAATACAGCTTCCCAGATGGCCTTTTGACCCCGGACAAACAAAGAAGCCTTTCTCTTTATTTCCAGCAAATGTCTGGTCCAGGCTGACTGCAAGGACAGTCCTTCAAGCCTTGGGGTTCATGGCATCTTGTATTCTGGTGCTTCCCAATGCCAAATTGCATATGAGGAAGCTTCAATGGTATCTCAAAATGTGTGGACACAGCACTGCCAAGATCTAGACACTGTCATTCAGATAATACCTTGCATTCAGAAGGAGTTTTTGTGGTGGGCTCAGGAATGTCACCTAAACAAGGGACTCAGTCAGATTCTAACGACAGATGCCTCAGACAAGGCTTGGGGAGCACACCTCAATGGAAAATGGGTGCAAAACACGTGGCCTGTCAAACTCCAACATTTGCATATCAACTTGAAGGAAATGTTAGCAGTCCAGTTTGCATTGATGGCTTTCAAAGATTTACTTCACCCAGGGCAGGTGTTGATTCAGACAGACAACACTACTGTCATGTGGTACATCAGCAAGCAGGGGGGAACCCATTCTTACCCTCTTTGCAGGCAAGAGATGATTCTGTGGGAAACTGCTCTCAATCTACACCTCAATCTTCAGGCAAGGTTTCTACCAGGAGCACAGAACTCCTTAGCAGATGTATTGAGCAGACAAATAGTGGATCCTCGTGGAAATTGGATCCTCATGTATTTCAACAGTTGACAGTGTTATGGGGAACTCCAGACATAGATCTGTTCGCTTCTCCACTAAATTACCAGTTGCCAAAGTTTTGCACAAAATGTTTCATCACACAGCTTGGAAGGTGGCTATCATTCAGTTGGAACAATCTGCATGTATATGCCTTTCCACCTCTGCCTCTTCTTCCCAAGGTACTTTTGAAGGCCAGACAAGACAAGCCAACCCTGATTTTGATAGCACGGATTGGCCTCGACAACACTGGTACCCACTACTGAGGAGTTTGCCTCCATGGCCTCTGCCTTTGATTCCGCACCTTTTGTCACAAGAGGACACTCACTTCCTCAATGTCAAGATTCAGTCTCTGCATCTAACAGCCTGGCATATTCTGTTTTAGACTCTGGAGGGTCTCAGCTTCCACAACAAGTTTTGAATGTTATTTTGGAGGCCAGGAGGCCTAGTACCAGGAAAGTTGATAAATGGAGGAGATTTTTATTTGGAGCAAAGGAAAGGACCTTGATGTCTCCAAACCTGATTTAAGTGTTGTCTTTCTCCTCAATAAAGGTTCATGCTGCAGCCATTTCTGCTCACTATGATTGTGACCCTCCTTTATTCTCTCATCCTTGGTTTAAGCAATTTCTTAGAGGGGCAAAGAATATAAGACCCCCATGAGCTCCTACTCCTGCTTGGGATCTCAATTTTGTGTTGGAAAAACTTACTCTACAACCTTTTGAGCCTGCAGCTACTGCCGAGTTAAAGTATTTGTCATGGAAAACTGCTTTTTGTTGGCCATTACCTCTGCAAGAAGGGTTTCTGAATTACAGGCCCTCATGGCAGTGGAGCCTTTCCTGATTTTTCATAAGGATAGGGTATCTTTAATCCTTCCTTTATGCCTAAAGTGGTTTCTAGTGTGGCCTTAAATCAAACTATTCATTTGCCTACTTTTATGCAAACCCCTAAATAAAGGGAGAAAATTTTGCATACTTTGGATATTCACAGGCAGTTGCGTTATTATTTGAGCAGAACCAAGGAGTTCAGACAGTCTCAGCAATTGTTTGTTTCTTTTGCTTTGGGTTCACAGGGTAAACCTGTTTCAAAACAAACTATTTCTAAATGGATTGGGTTTTGTATTTCTTTCTGTTACTCCCATCATGGTAAGGAGATTCTCAGGCCTCATTCCACTAGGGCTACTGCTACTTCCTAAGGGGTAGCTACAAAAGACATTTTGGAGGCAGCTACTTGGAGTTCAGTGCATACCTTTTCTAAACATTACCACCTTCCTCTTTATTCTAAGTCTAGGGCTGGATTTGCCACTGCAATTTTACAGGGCATTTTAGCAGCCCCTAATGCTTTATGATTTTTACCATCCTCCCTTTCCGGGATTCTACCCATAAGTAAGGACTGCAGCAATGTGAGATGAAGAGTACCTACCATAAATGTAGATGTTCAAGTCCTTCCCCACTGTAGTTTGACTTGGTGCTATGCTTTAGGTGATGGTTGTTGTTGGGCATGTTTGAAAACTGATGTCAGATCAGTAAGGACTGCAGCAATGTGGATCTTCGAACATCTACATTTATGGTAGGTACAAAACTGTACTTTTTGTACTATATCATTTCTAGTATTAAGTCTCAGTAGTTTGATTACTGGGTTGGAGGTGAAAATACAATTAACTTAGTTTTCTTTGGATTTAGGAGTGGTTTAGATTTCTGAAGCCATGTTTCAGGATTTATGAATGAACATTGTAAGTCATTTTAGAGATGTTCCACTGAAGAGGCTGCATATATTAGTGTTGAACTGTCTGCATATTGGATTATATTTGCTGAGAGAGAGGCTGTATGCATTTTATTTATAAATATATTGAAGAGTAACTGCCCTAATAGTAACGCTTTACCGGGGAATTAATTATTGTTGCATAAGGAATACTATCAAAAGCCTTGCTAGATCTAAGTATGCAACCCCCACATACCTTGTGGCACACCTAAAGTTTCCTGAGACTCTGCTTATCGGCCCAGTGTACACTCTTTATTTAGTGGCTATGCTACCTTTTAAACCAACTGACTGTATTGTTTGTGAGGTCCATTTCTAGAACCGAGATAATATATGATGTGAAAATGTAATAAATGCTTTGGATAGGTCTAGAAACAGAGATGCAGCTTGATTCTATCTTTCATGTGCATGTTGCCTGGTATAAATCCATGCATTGTTGTGGAAAGTAATTTATTCTCTGTTAGGTAATTGATCAGCTGTAAGTAAATACATTTTCAAGTATTTTAGATAAACGGGACGAGAAAACTATAAGTCTGTAGTTTGCCAGTTCAAGATATTTACCACCTTTATCTAATAGAACAGAATGGGATTGTTTACAGAGTTGTGGGACTATAGCTTCTTGAAGAGAACAGTTTATAGGTGTAGATACTGGGCATACAGTGGCATCAGAAGCTATTCTAAGATATTCTTCAGGAAGGTTGTCTGCTGCAGTGAGGTGAGTTAAAATTTTTGATTTTTTTTTTTTTTTTTGGTCATGCTGGTAAGAGTTCTTAGGAGTGAGAAGATAGTAGTGATACCATCCATGTCACTTACTGCTGTTGTGGGCATACTGAGTTTATTGAGGGAGGTGGCCACATTTAGTAGAATGAATTAAATCTGCATGCTTCATTATAGCCATTTTGTCTATGAAAGGGAAGGTTGTGATTTTTTAGCAAGGCTGAAAAAGTTTATTGATTGTTAATCAAAACGTTTTTGGATCTTTGCTGTCGTTTTCCTGGAGAGTAGTGCACTAGTTTTGCTTAGCCTTTAGAAGGGTATTTTTCAGTTGCCCAGCAAATGGTCATTTTGGGTGATATGTGTTATAATGAAAAAGGTATGACAGGTACTTAAAGGTCTTATTGTGCTGTATTTGTACTGCATAAGAATCAGGCATACAAGAATGGGGTGTAAAGAAAATGTCATCACTTTGTATGGCTTGTATAGCCACCAAGTACCTCTAAAGAGAGAGTCACAAGACGGTTCTATCCTATTGTTTTTACAGAACAAACCTAATAATCTTATCTGAACAAGCCTCCTATTATATAACGTTGCTTGTTTAGGGCTATTTAACAAAAATTATTTACCTTTCGGTATCCTTTGATATTTATTTTGTTTGCTTTTTAGAGCCTTATTGGAGATGTAGACAATGCAGTGAAAACATTTCTCAATTACTATACAGTCTGGAAGCAGTTTGGAGGTCTGCCCGAATTTTACAGCATTCCGCACAGCTATACAGTTGATAAGCGAGAAGGATATCCTCTGCGGCCAGGTATGAATGACAAGTTTTATATGTAGAGTAGCTAACACAGATTCTGATTAAGTCTTTTTATTGAGGGGACATAAAGCGCTCAATGTTTAAAATAAATTATTTAGTATATTTTGTGGTGTCATCTTATGTTATTAGGGGGAAGAGCTGTTGCAGTTTGAATAACTAAGATGTAAGCTCACAAAACTCTGGACATTACACCATGGAAACCCGACATTGAGCAAAACAGTTTCCTTTAAAAGATCTCTGGGATTACCAAGATGTTTTAGTTTTTCTCCTGCCAAATATTTTTATTGTGTGCCACCCTTTTCTGATGTTACCTCTTTTGTAGTACAGTATTGTACTTTCCATCAGGTTTGCTACTGCCATTCCTCCCAGGGTAGTTTTAATCAGTTTTGCTAGATGTACTGCTTTGTTTTACTGCTCTGTCTTTCAAGTTTTGATTGCTTAAGGATTAGTGATCAGTTACTGTTTGTAGAAATTAATGAACTAGATTGGAGCACTGAAGCGTCATCTCTACCATTAGCAACTTAGCAATTGTTGGACAGCAAATGTTCACAGCTATTAAATGTGTGCAGAAAGGTTAGATTAACAGGCTAAAAATGGATTTCACCACCATGGTGAAATAGGAAACTAACTAAGTTAGAGGAAAAAGAAGGAGCTACAAACTAAACAATTTGAATCAAACTCCTTAAAGAAAAAAAAATGATCTGAAGTAGTTTACTTCATTTGATCTTCAACCTGTAGGAATACAGATCCTTATCGGATCCGAGCCAGCAAAGATTACTAGCATGAGCTCCAGACTCCTCCCCTTACCCATAACACACCTCCCTTGCCTTCCATCCTCAGATCTCGTTTGCCGCGATTTGTGAAACATCTTGTCTCTAGATCTCCAGCTAGCAGGGTGTTTTTTGACTGTAAGTTTTCAAAAAGTTTTTTGTTAATTTAACCGTTTCAGATTAGTATAGGTACCCTTTCTCCCTTCCCATCGCTTTGGTGTCATGTGTAGGTTTGTAGTAGTACTTAGTGTAGTTTCTGTGGTGCGCCCCCCCCTTTTAGTAAGTCTAATGTGGTTAGTGGGTTTGTGTTACATTTTAGGAAAAAAGTTTTTGTTTGTTTCTTTTTCTTCTTTAGGCATGGCTGAAAAGCTTATTTTTAAGCGATCCACAGAGTGCGGCCATAAGCTCTTCCCAGCAGATGGCCATGCTCTGTGTGTATTGTGTTTAGGTGTGGCCCAACCAAATGTTTATTGCTCCATTTGTGTGGGGTTCAACCCCCGAGCCTTGAAGGATAGAAAGGCCAAGTTGGCCCTCAAGGGTCTTCTTCCTGCCACTGATCCTCCCTCCTCGTCCTCTGCTTCAGTCATTGCAGCTGCCGTGACTGCCTCTCATGCTTCTCTGCCTCTGGTCTCCCCTCCCTGCCAGGCTGGGACTCAAACTCCTGCTTCTAAGCCTGTGGTAACGGAGCAGAGGAGGGGTAGAGAGCGGGGGAGAGTCAAGGATGAAGGGGAAGAGATCTCTGGACCTCTCGTCACCAAGCAAGTCTACTCAGATCCATGACTCCCCTTGGCTCCGGTCTCCGAGGTTCTCCCTGGAGCCGCAGGAGGCACGCCAGTCTCCTGGGCCACAGCTCCCTGACTGGCCAGGTCAGAGTCTGTGACCTCGTCTCGGTCGACCTGTTCTCTCTCTGACATGGATCTGGATAAGATGATGAGGCACTTTATCCGTACACAGATCCAGATGGGGGTCTTGCCAGCCCCCCCTCCCTCAGGAGGGGGCAGCTCGCTTCCCTTTTTTCAGCCTGTTACTCCTTCCCCGATCCGACCTGCGGCTTCGGAGTTCTCAGATCTGAGGATGGCCTTGGTCGGGGTGTCGGCGCTGACGGTCCTAGTGTCCTCGATGCTGGCAGCTGCCTGGAGCATCTCTGATCCGACCAGTTAGGATCCGAGCCACTCTCGGAGCCTGAGCCTGGGGGTTGGATCCAAGGGAGTGGAACCTTTACCACTGGCTCCGACGTTGTCGGTCCAGGTTCCCTCTCTCAGAGCTCTGGCCACTTCAGGTCTGGCTCCGATTCTCACATCGGACCCAGGGGAGACCGGCCTCCTTATTGACTTCACAGGAGGTCCTCTCTCCTTAGGCATTCAATGTGGTAGAACGGGTCCACTCCATCGGATCGAGACCCCCTTGGCTTTGTCTGTGGTCCCTGTCATCTTCCTAGAGGGACAGCCCATGCCCAAAGGGCCCCAGACGGTTCCCCCAGAGGAACAGATGGCTTGCGAGCACTCCCTGGAGAGCCCCACGGGAGATGTGCCTCACAGCATACATGTAAGAGGAGGCACTTGGACTCCCCTGAGTCCCTAACTGAGGACACAGACTTAGATGAGGGGGAGGGCTCCCCAAGGTCACCTCCCGACGATGTCTCCTTTGGAGACATCATGGAGATCTTGCGCCAGCCGGGAGGTTGGTCTGCCCCCAAGCCCTCCTCTTATGAGTCTGTTTCTGGAGGCCTTCGGCACAGGCCCATCTACGTCTTGGTTCCCCCCCCACCGCGGATCCTTTAGTGGATTTGATCACCTCAGGCGTGGAAGGAATCTGATACTGTGGAGCTGATCCCCAACCTCCCCGATAAGGTTTTGAGTCCCCCTATAGACAGGCCTTCCTGGAACAAGGGCTCCCCAGTGGACGCCATGGTGGTAGCAGCAGCCACAAACAGGGAACTATCTCAGGTAAGTTCCTCGGTCCACCCTCCTGACAGAGAGTCTCGGATGATGGACTGGCTAGGGAAGCGGGTGTATGCTTTAGCTACCTTTTCAATAAGGGTGCTGAACTACGTGGCCCACGTCACAAGACTCCAACCCGACCTGGTGGAGGAGCTGAAGGAGTCTCCACCCAAGTCCATGTCGCAGGAAGACAAGGCTTCGTTCTCCATGAAAATGGCCACTTTGAGAGCAGTATCAAATATGTCCATGTGACTCCTCTCCCATGCAATGGAAGGAGCGGCTAGGGCGGCTGGGTCCAGCGTGTCCATGAGGTGTAATGCCCGGCTTAGGTTGTGCCAATTTACAAAACCCTTTAAGGTGTCCTTTGCCAATGCCCCTTATGACGGCTCGACTCTGTTCAGTAAGACCATCAAGGAGACGCTAGTCCAGAATGAGAAGGACGGGAAGACACTCAGGATCCACTTCTCTAACCTCAAAGGTCCTTTTCCCAGAACCAGAGAGGGCAAAAGAAGACGTGGTTCCGGAAGTCTCAGTATTCCCTGGACACTCGGGGCTCTTCTTCCCCCAGAGGCAGAGGGGGACAGAATGGACGCTGGCCCAGAGGCCGAGGGGGTCCATGTAACTTAGGATCTCGAGAACCTTTCTTGGACACACCCAGGCAGCAACCCTGAGGGGTTGCCCGACTGCTCTACTCTGGAGGCAGTCGGGGGACGATTGTCCTTGCACCCAGCAGCATGGGAGTCCATAACAATGAACTGCTGGGTGCTGCAAATCATATCCAGTGGATATTCTATCCCCTTCATGGTTTCTTCAGCACCTCCCAAACATTCCACCCACGCAAAGGGAGGCAGCAGCACAGGAAATTTCCAAGCTGCTAGGAAAACGACCACCAGATCAGTCCGGATCGGACTTCTACTCCAGGTTCTTTTTGGTGCCAAAGAAAACAGGGGACTTAAGGCCCATTCTGGACCTCTCTACCCTGAACCTGTCAGTTACCAAAGAAAAGTTCAGGATGGTCACACTGCAGTCTATAATGCCGTACCTGCAAGAGAGTGACTGGATGTGCTTGCTGGATCTGTATCAAAACTTCGAAGAAGTAAAATGCCGAACGTTAAAACATTGAACCCACAACATCAAATGATGAAAATAGCGAAGCCCTGGAACATCAAAATCTTACCTAGGGCAAGATTTTGGTGGGCCATTCCGTGGTTTCGCTATTTCCTCCACTGTGATGTGAGAGTTATGGACCTTAGGGTTAGGGTGTGGGTTAAGGTAAGTGGATAGTTAGTAATGTATGTATGGTGTAGTGTAGGGTTGGGTTTTGTTAACTGAATGTATGTGTATTAATTGCTTGCTTTGTGTATAGTTTCGTAGGGTATGTGTGCAATAGTTACGGACCTTAGGGTTGGGGCGCAGGTTAATGTAAGTGGATAGTTAGTAATGTATGTGTGGTTTAGTGTGGGATTGTGTTTTGTTAACTGTATGTGTATGGTTTATTTAGTTTGGTGTGCTTGTGTTGTGTGTGTGTTTCTCGGAATAGCAAATTTCTTCCCTGGGAAAAAATTCGCTATTCTGAGCATTCAATGTTTTCAATATTCGAAATTCCAAGTTCGAATATATGGTGTTCAACATTTTGGAATTTCGAATGTATGATATAGACCTGTGCTCGTTAGATCTCCAGGATGCTTACTATCACATAAAAATGCACAGAAGCTCCGGGAGGTTCCTCCACATCCGGCTAGGGGCCAGTCATTACCAATTTTGAGCCTTACCCTTTGGCCTTATGACAGCCCCCCAGGATGTTTACTAAAGTGATGGCGGTGGTAACGGCTCACGTGAGGCTTCAGGGGATTCAGGTCTATCGTACCTGGACGAATGGCTCCTTACTGCTCCCACCAGTCGTCTACTTTGCCAAACCAGGGACTACTAAATGACACTTACCCTGAGTTTGGCTATCACAATCGACCCAACCAAGTCTCTACTAGAGCCTGTACAGGTGATAGACTACATTGGTGCTAGGATAGACGCACTCCAGGGCAAAGTGTTCCTGACCTCTGAGAGAGTTCAAAACCTCAGGATGCATGTCTCCCTAATTTACCATTCTCATCTCCCGACAGCAGAATCTGTATTGAGGGCCCTAGGCTCAATGGCGGCAACCATAACTCTCCTTCCATGTGCTCAACTACATATACGGATTTATCAGTGGACTCTAGCAGTTCAGTGGTCCCTGTTGGATTTACCCCTATCCACCTAAGTCCAGTGTGTCGGTCATTTCTCATTTGGTGGATGAGCTCTCTGGACATTCTGGAGGGGCAACCCTTTGTTCCAGCCCTGGCCCAAACCACAGTGACCATGGATGCCTCCTAACTCGGGTGGGGGGGGGCATTGTTCAGGCAGGACAGTCCAAGGCCTGTGGTCCCCCATAGAGACCAGCTTGCATATCATTGTCCTAGAGATGAGGGCGGTGCTTCTGGCATTGCAGACCCTTCATGCCTTTCTTCCTCGGGGGACGATTGCTATTCAATCAGACAATGTTGGTAGTGTGGTACATCAACAAACCGGGAGGGACCAGATCTTATCCCCTTTGTCGCAAAGCCATGAGAGTGTGGGAATGGGCGAGCTCCACCGGTCGCTTTCTTATTGCAACGCACATTCCGGAGTGGTCCAACATCCTAGCGGACAGGCTTAGTCGGACCATTCTGATGCCTTACGAGTGGCCTCTGAATACATCAGTAGCGGAACAGATCTTCAGCAATTGGGGTCTACCTTGCTGCGATCTCTTTGCATCTCCTTCCAATGTGAAGTGCAGCAGGTTTTTCGGTCTGAATCCCCCGCCGGGGGAGTCCCCCAGAGACACTCTAGTTCATGATTGGCCTCCCGGTCTTCTGTATGCTTACCCACCAGTTCCTCTCATCCCGAGGTTTCTAAAGAAAGCTTGTCGACTGGGGAGCAAGGTGATCTCATTGCCCCATTCTGGTCTCGCCAGGTATGGTTTCCCTTCCTTTGGTCTCACCTTCTGGCTCCACCTTGGATCCTAGATCCCATTCGGGATCTGATTTCACATCCATCGAGGGGGCCTCATCGAGTCTAGACAGCCTGAAGCTCACTGCTTGGCTGCTCCAGTTCCTATGATAGCTAGGACTCCCAGACTTTCCTCCTCTGTTAAGGCCATTTTGGTGGCTGCTCATAAGTCGTCAACCAGAAAGGTTTATCGCAGCAAGTGGAAACATTTTTCTTTCTGGGCCTCTCAGAGGAGTTTAGATCGTTTCACGGCGCCTATCTCCGTTATTCTTGATTTCCTAGCTAATATTTTCCAGCATGGAGCTAGTTCTTCTACTGTCAAAGTTCAGTTGACTGCTATTTCTCATTTTAATGTGGGCAAGAATTCTGCATCCTTAGCATCTTCTAGACTGTGTAAAGCCTTTATCAAAGGCACCTTTTTGCTACGCCCCCCGGTCAAAGATCCTGTTCCCCCGTGGAACCTTACTGTGGTTCTCCAAGCTCTGGTCACTCCGCCTTTTGAGCCTGCTGCAACTGCAAATCTAAAATTTATATCGTGGAAAACGGCCTTTCTGGTCGCTATTACCTCTGCCAGAAGGGTTTCGGATTTACAGGCCTTGTCCATAAAATTTCCATACATGATTTTTCATAAAAATAAAGTTTCCCTTCGTACCAATCCATCTTTTCTTCCTAAAGTGGCATCACCAGTCAATATCAATCGGACTATAATTTTGCCTGTGTTTTTTCCCAATTTTATCAACAGGATGGAATACAAACTACACATGTTGGATGTTCACAGACAGTTGCAATTCTATTTATACAGGACAAAAAATTTTCGTAAATCCGATCAATTGTTTGTCTCATTTTATAGACCTTTTTTGGGCAAACCTATTTCCAAGGTCACTATAGCTAGATGGATTTCTTCATGCATCCTGCAGGTCTATAAGGATAAAGGTATGTCTCCTCCAGGTCAGGTTAAAGCTTATTCCACTAGGTCCATGGCTACATCTGCAGCTTTCTGGTCTAGGGTGTCCTTGGATGACATTTACTCAGCGGCTACTTGGTCCTCATCTCATACGTTTATCTCCCATTACAAATTGGATTTGACATCTAGAAGGAGGGCATCCTTTGGCTCCACGGTGCTCAGGCATATCCATCCATGAGGGCCACCCATGCGTTTAGTAGGTAGCTGGGGACTCTATCCCACAGGTTGAAGATCAAATGAAGGAAACTACTTCAGATAAAGAAATTATGTACTCACCATAACATTCTGTATGGGTAGTTGTACTTCATTTGTCTTCAACCGTCCCTCCCTCCTTCCCCCGGACCTTTGGCGCATGTTCAGCCTACGGGCTGTAATATAGGTCACAAGTATATTATCAGGTCGGGTTATAAGTGTGAGTTAAGCAAACTCGATCTGGGGATGGAAGGCAAGGGAGGTGTATTATGGATAAAGGGAGGAGTCTGGAGCTCGGAGATGATGCTAGTAATATTTGTTGGCTCTGATCCGATATGGATCCGTATTCCCACAGGTTGAAGACAAATGAAGTACAACTACTCAGATGGAACATTATGGTGATTACTTCTTTTTGTAGATTATTGAAAAATCAAATTAAGACATCCAAAACTTCTTATGAAGAGTCACTGACTCAGAATGCTGATCTTGAGTCTCAAAAAGGCTATCAATAGACTTGGTCTTAGTCTTAATCAGGGTACATTTCTTTATGACTGTCCTAAAATAGCTGACGTTTTAAATGGCTACTTCATCACTTTAGTTTTATCAAAGACTGTAGTTGTTGGTGAAATCCTATTTCTGGATAAATATAATACTTCATGTCCATTAATCACAGAAGATATGATAATCGTCTTTAAAAATGGTTAAAAACAAAAGTGGTCCTGGCCCTGACTCTTTACCATGATTCATTCATAATCTTTTTGGCCAACTGATACCTCGTTTAGCCTCATTATTTAATATGTTATTAGTCGCCAGTACTCTTCCTGATTCATGGAGGCTGGCACATATTGTACTGATAGGTAAGAGT
Organism: Protopterus annectens; assembly: GCF_019279795.1. Classification (NCBI taxonomy): domain Eukaryota; kingdom Metazoa; phylum Chordata; order Ceratodontiformes; family Protopteridae; genus Protopterus; species Protopterus annectens. The sequence continues at coordinate 1,145,999,694 of NC_056746.1, forward strand.
GGATCTTTTGATGATGCTCTTGGTTATCCTGTAATAAGTGTGACATCCCTTATGGGTAAGTGCTTTGAGAGGTGTTTATTATCACTTCTAAACATCCATGAGAAAGTACTAGCACTTGCTGGTCTTAAACAACGTGGTTTAATCAGGAAAACATCAACTTTTTCCAGATTGGGTGGATTTTGTGAAACTGTTAGTTAAGCCTTCAATACTGATGTTAGTGTGGGGGATTGCATACTTAGATCTATCTGGTAAAGCACAGGATAAATCATTATATTATCAAATGGGTTTAATGTTGCTTATGTCAATATGTTAAAGTTCAAGGTCCCCTCTTCAGATTGGTCAAAGATCGCTACTGGTGTCCCACAGGGGTCCATTTTAGTCCCTGTACTATTTAAGTTTGTGTGTTAATTTTTGCCTATTAACACATTTTGGCTGTCTAAATATGTTAATGACATTAAAATTACAGCATTTTCCACATCATTATCAGCTTATTCAGCTTTCTATTCACATGTGTCCTAACTATTTGAATGGTTAAATAACACTGGTCTTAAATCAATCCATCTAAGAGTGGTAATACGTATTTTGGTCATTTCAGACCTGAGCAACCTTTTATTTTTTGGGAAATCATGTTATACGGGAAATGACTGAGACCTTGATGTATATATAAGTTCTAACTTAATATTTAAAAAAATGCATATCCTGTTGAGACAAAGGCCATGTTATGTTGTGAGCCTCCTGAGAATTTTTTCGAACTGGTGTGTTGCAGTCTTATTGAAATTATTTACAAGCTGTATTATATCTATAATTGAATAGAATTCAGTATGTTGTACATGATCAAAAGGTGACCTCTCCATACGAGAAAATGTTCAAATAAAATTAACTAAAATAATTATGGAGTGCAGGACAATCGCATATCAGAAACATTTAGCTAAACTTACTTCCTATCAGTTATCGCTGGTTTAGTGGCAGACTGTGCCTAGCATATAGTAAACTTCACAATGAAGAAACGCAGCTTTTGTTCACTACTGAGTTGGTGCTGTCGGGGCAAACTTCTCTTGGGACAAATTATCCATTTCACATATCAAAATGCAGAATCACTTTTATATCAAGGTTTATTACCCGAAGTATTGTGAGATTATGGGACAGACTACCATAACAAGTAAGAAAATGTAAGTCACTAGAATCTTTCAAGAAGTGTTTAGATGCTTGGTTTGTTTTGAATGTCTCTTCTATGACCTTGGAGTGTGTGTTATAAAACTGCTATATTTGGGGAATCTATTAGATGTATCACTGACTTTGCCTTTGAGTTTGATGTTGCTCACTTTTGCCATCTTCAGATGTATTTTTGTCTTCACTACATGATTTTATTTATGATCACTTTTAATGTGATTACCTGTATCAAACTGGGATTACTACTGAAATTTAGCTTCTAATACCTTTGTGTAACATACAAGTAGCCAAGATCTCTCCTGCCTGTTTTCCCATACCACCTTCACCTGTTCACTGTTCGCATCATTGTTTTTAGCTACTGAGTGCTGTAGGTTACTAAGAGACAAGCACAAGACAAAAAGCTAAGAGAGATCGTGGCAACTGGCCCAAGTTCATATGTGGAACTTGTCTTTTTTGATGATCTGGTAACCTTTTAAGTTTGTCACCAGCAGACCCTATTGTTTCTGACAGTTTGGCAGCCTTGATTCTGTGTCTCATTTGTGAACTTGTAGATCTGTTTCCTTTAGTGAAAGATGCCTTGATGTCTTTTGGTTTCAGGGCATTGACAGCAATTTCTTTGTACTGCAAAATGTAAGACTTTTTTTAAGTTTTCAGCATTTTCTGTGCCTGCCATGAAAGAAATGTAGAAACAGACCCTAGTCTACTTAATCCTCATATCCATGCATTCTGCTTACATGTCTATTTTTTAATGTTTTTTTTTTCTTTCCCTTGTGCTTACTGACCACAATTGAGCCCATTCATTCCCCATCACCAGGACAAAAGCTGGTCACTGCATGGCCATCATACAGACAGCCATAACTTTTAGTTATGTACTTACCATAACTTTAGATGTTTGGGATCCATCTCGCCTACATTCTGTATTGATGGGTTCGGAGCCGATCCTCGGCTCCGACTCTGCACGCTATACTATAGAGCGAAGTCTCTTATTGGCTGAGCTATTCTATATCCCAGGATGCACCACCACCAATTCTCCAGATCTTGTTTGTCCGCACACATGCACTGCTGAAATAACATTGCCAGATGTTTCAAGATGAAACGGTCGAACTTGAACCGTCCGGTCTCTTCTGATCTCCAAGGCAGGGGGAAGGAGGGTGGGTATTAGGAATGTAGGCGAGATGGATCCCAAACATCTAAAGTTATGGTAAGTACATAACTAAAAGATGTTATGTGATCCTATCTCGCCTACATTCTGTACTGATGGGACAGCATCCCTAGCACCTGATTCCTGGGTGGCTCACTGGAAAACACTCCTGAGAACTGTGGAACCGAAGGAAGCTTGCCCCCGAGATGCCGCATCCAATTTGTAATGAGAAATAAAGGTGTGAGGAGAGGACCAGGTAGCCGCAGCACAAATGTCACTAATGGCAAGTTTGGAATGAAAGGCTGTTGAAGTAGCCATAGCCCTTGTAGAATGAGCTTTCACAGAGGTTGTAAGCTGTCTATTAGAAAGAAAATAAATATGACTGATACAGTCTCTGATCCATTTGGCAATAGTGACCTTCGTGACGGCTTTGCCCAATTTATTGTCTGAAAAGGACACAAACAACTGATCTGTTTTCCGTGTTTGGTGCGTCCTATCTAAGTAGAAACGCAATTGTCTGTGAACATCCAATGAGTGGAAGATATATTCTGCTTTGTCTGAGTAGTTGGGGAAGAAAACTGGAAGTTCCAAAGACTGTTGCAGACAGAAACTAGAACAAACTTTGGGAACAAAAGATGGATTAGGCCTAAAGGATACTCTATCCTTGTGAAAAACCAGGTACGGCGGTTTGACACATAGGGCCTGAAGTTCCGAAACTCTTCTGGCTGATGTAATTGCCACCAAAAAGGCAGTCTTCCAGGAAAGAAATTTCAAGTCAGAAGTTGCTGCCGGTTCGAAGGGGGAAGAGGTCAAAGCACCTAATATGAAATTAAGATCCCATGGTGGAGCAGGATGAGAAACTGGAGGACGTAGCAGCCCAGCACCTTTCATGAAGGCTTTACACAACTTATTGCTCATCAAAGGTGGGTCTATACTTTCATGAAAATTAGAAATAGCTGCTAATTGAACCTTAATGGTGGAGACCGAAGAACCTTGATTGAATAAGGAAGCTAAAAATTTCAAAACTTCAGCCACCGGGGCAGTAATGGGATCTAATCCCCGGAGTTGGGCCCAAATGGCGAATCTCTTCCATTTACTATTATACATCTTCTTAGTCGAATTCTTGTGGGCCGAGCACAAGATATGTATAACTTCTGAGTCCAAAACCTGGTTCCTGACTATAGTCGGAAGTGGAGGAGCCAAGCTGTTAACTTCAGTGAATGAAGGGACTGGTGAAGCTGTCCCGACTGGTGGATCAAGAGATCTGGAACCTGGTCCAGAAACCATGGACCGTCCAGTGTGTATTTCCAAAGAAATGGCAGCCAGACTTGACGAGGCCAGTATGGGGCAACTAAAATCATCTTGCACTGCAAGTGAATCGCTTTCTGGATCAACCTGGGAAGAAGGGGAACCGGTGGAAAGGCGTACAGTAAGCCGGTGGGCCAAGTTTGGACTAGGGCATCCTTGGGAACCTCCCCCCCCGGAACCGGGGTGAGAGAAAAGAACTGTAGACATTTCGTGTTGAGGGGAGTTGCAAAGAGGTCGCAACAAGGAGTTCCCCATCTTCTGAAGATCTGAGATGCTACTCTGTCATTCAGAGACCACTCGTGCGGGGAGAGAATGGTTCTGCTCAGTCTGTCGGCTATCACATTGGATCTCCCCGGAATGTGTGTTGCTACCAAGAAACGGTTGGTTGCAACAGCCCAATTCCATACTTTCATGGCCTCTCTGCAAAGAGGGTAGGACCTGGTCCCTCCCTGCTTGTTCAGGTACCAGACTACTGACATGTTGTCAGACTGAACGGCAATCATACCCTGGGGGTAGTGCTTGAAGCGATAGAAGCACCACCCTCATTTCCAGTATGTTGATGTGTAGGGAACTCTCGTCGGGGTGCCACTTGCCTTGGACTGACCTGCCCAGGTAATGTCCCCCCCACCCCGTCTGGGAGGCGTCCGTAGTCAAAGTGGCCACTGGAGGAGGAAGAACAAAGGGTCGCCCCTGATCCAGGTTGGAGGAGAGAAGCCACCAACGGAGGTCCTGTTTGCACGTCTCCGTGATTATAATGTGGTGACTGAGAGGAAGTTGCTGATACGACCACTGGACCGACAGGAGCCACTGGAGAATCCTCATGTGCAATCTTGCTAAGGGGACCAGGAGAACGGTAGCCGACATGGAACCCAACAGTTGTAGGACCATCCTTGCTGGAGATCGGCGTTTGAGGAGCAACGCTCGGACTTGAGATTGTAATGTTTCTATTCTCTCCGTAGGAAGATAGACCCGCATTTGCTTTGAGTCTATCTCTACCCCGATAAACTGTATGTGCTGAGATGGCAGCAACACAGACTTTGCCCAATTGAAGGTGATTCCTAGGGAGGTGCCTAGAGATATAGTGGCTGCTAGGTTCTGTAATAGTAGATGCCTGAAGGTGGCAGATAGGAGCCAGTCGTCTAGATATGGAAACACCTGGAATCCTAGACTCCTCAGGTGAGCAGTCACCACCGCCAAACATTTGGTGAACACCCTGGGGGCTGTGGTGAGACCAAAGGGCAGTGCGCAGAACTGGAAATGACGGTCTCCCAGGCTGAAGCGCAAATGTCTCCTGGACGCCTGATCTACCAGAATGTGATAATAGGCGTCCTTGAGATCTATGGAGCACATCCAAACACCTTTCTCCAGTAGCGGGAGAATGGATTGTAAGGTGACCATCCGGAACTTGGACTTCTTGACTGATAGATTTAGGTTGCTGAGATCCAAAATGGGCCTTAAGTCCCCGGTCTTTTTTGGCACCAAAAAGAATTTTGAGTAAGTCCCTAATCCAGTCTGGTCTACGGGGACCGGTTGGATGACTCCTTTTTGAAGCAGCTTTGAAATTTTGATGGATGCAATATCCCGTTGACTGGGTGGCGGGTCCGGGATTTTCCTGGAAAGCGGGGGGGGGGTGTGAAAAGGGAATGACGTAACCTCCGGCGATGATTCGGAGCACCCATCGGTCCCGAGTGATACTCTCCCAGGCCTTTAGGTGCCTCGAAAAACGACCCCCGACTGGCTCCGGAGCTGCGCAGTCGGGCAATCCTTCAAGGATGCTGAAAGGTTGAAGAGCCACGAAAGGCCTCGCGGTCTCCAGTGTTGCGGGGGCCTCTGGGACGGCGTCTTCCTGAAAAGTTTCCCCCTCCTCTGCCTCTAGAAGGGGGGTCGTCCTGCTGAGAGGGGTAAGTCTTCTGAGATTTACGGAACCACATTTTCCCTCCTCTTTTAGCCTTGGGATAAGGCCAAAAGGGAGAGGAAAACCGTGCCCCTACGGCAGTCAAAGTCTTACCCTCTAGTTCACAGCGGGTCAAGGTGTCCTTTACCTTGGGTCCAAACAAAGAGGATCCATCAAAGGGAGCGTCGGCAAAGGAAGACTTGAAGGCCTCCGCAAAATGACACAGGCGGAGCCAGGCTTGTCTCCCTAGAGCAACACCCGTACCCGCCGCTCTACTCGCCCCCTCGGCTGCATACGAAATGAGCCTCATGGACAAGTTCGATATCGACGATAGAGTAGCCAACTGAGAGCTAACCGTCTGGGCCAACTGCTCAGGTAGGTTACCAGAGAGGGTATCTGAGAGTTCCTTGATCAGGTCCCTCTGAAGTCTAGTGAAGTGCGTCAGGTAATTCAGAGACCTTAAGGTAAAGGCCGCTGAAGTAAGGGTGCGCTTCCCGTACCGGTCCATGCTCCTAGACTCCTTATTAGGAGGATGGACGGACGTCGAAGCCTCTGCCACATCTTGCTGGGTAGCAGATGCCACCACCATAGCATCTACAGCCACACCCTTGGTGAGAAATTCCTTTTCGGGGGGCGCTGACAAAAATTTGTTAGGGCGAGCAGGCACCGGTTCCACAGAATCTTGATGTTCCCATGCCCTTTGAGAGATCAAATCAAGGAGCTCATCGAAGGGCGGAGACACCCAGGAGGCGGAGGGCTGAGCCTCAAGGCCTTGAGGAACACCGACTCATCAGAGGAAGGGGGTTTGGTCTGCCAGCCGCCTCGTTGTTTGAGGACTTCCAGGATGTCCGCAAAGGAGACATCATCCGAGGACGACTTGGGGGACCCTTCCGCATCATCAAGATCGGTGTCTGAGGTGAGAGACTCGTCAGGGGAGTCGACGTGCTTCCTCTTGCACTGTTTCTTTCTTGGGGGTTCCTCCGAAGACTCTTTAGAGGGACCTCCAGGAAGAGGGGGACCCCCAAAGGGGGTGACCTCAGGCCCCAGGGCTCCACTGTCTTGAGACAGGGGGACTACAAAGGAACCAGTCTCCGTGCCTAGCGAAGGTGCCGGGGAGACGGTGGAGGTAGCCAAGGAAGATTTGGCCAAAGCACTCCTCATGGCTCTAAAGGCCGGACCCCCAGAATCCTGGGAAGGTCCGACCCCCAAAGCCATAACAGCAGACGGCACTCCCGCAGCTGACGCACTGAGAGAGAGGCTCGGAACCGAAAACATCGGTCCAGAAGCGTCACCCCCGGGGCCGACCGAAGAGGTCCGTGTACCGAACTCCGACCCGAAGGCCGGGGTAGGAGTAAGGGTCGGAGCCAACCCGGAAACCTCCATCGGCTCCACCAGCACCGACTCCAATGGCGCCGAGGCTGTTGGAGGAGGAACCAACGCTAAAGGGTGGACCATCGGCTCCGATGCCGACTGGGCTGGAGCCGAAACTAGCTTTTGGAAGACTGGAGACTGAAACAGCCTTTGGAGCACCCTGTCAATGTCCGAATCCGACATCTTGGAAGACCAGGAGGAGATCGAACGGGTCCGAGTAAACTTCTCCACCGGCTCCGAAGGACTGGGGGACCGGCTCCGAATTGTCTCGATCAATATCGGTGCCGAAGGAGACTCCATTGTGATTTCCCTCGGTGCCGAAGAGGACTTCGGCGCCGAAGGGGAAGAGTCTGAGCGGGCAACTCTCATCGGCTCCGAAATCAGTGGAGTTGATGAAGGTGACCCGCCTCTCGAAGCTCCAGCCATCGGCTCCGAAGCCAGAGGAGTCGAGGCTGGAGGCATCGAGGCAGACCGTTCCGCCCTCGGCTCCGAAGTCCGTGGAGCCGATGGAGAAGCCTGCCTAGATTTCTTTGTGGTCGGTTCTGATGGACTGGTCGGAGCCGACTATTTCTTTTTCTTAGAGGGAGAAGAAGAGGAAGATAAGGCCTCTTCAAAAGTAGGTTTGATAAGCCCTTTTAGGATCAGTTTGTTTTTCCTCTCTTGGAGGACTCGAGAGGAAAAAGCGTGATACACGCTACAAGACTCCTGAAGGTGTTTGGGGCCTAAACAGTACACGCATAGGGAGTGATCGTCCGTTATGGACATCTTGTAATTGCATCGGGTGCACTTTTTGAACCCTGAGGGTCTGTGCTCTTTAGACATAATTGAACAGTTAGTAGTCACAGGAAATAAATATATCTAGCAACGTATCTAACCCAGAACAATGATTTTCAAAAAATTAACTTCACAGTTAACCAGTCAATAAATAAATCACACAACAGGAGGGGAAGAACCCTCTAACTAAAAACGGGTACTTGACCACCTCACAAAACTCACACAAGAAGGCTCACTCACGCGCGAGGGGAAGGCCCCTCTAACTTAAACGGAAACCTTACCCTGAAAGACAAATTTACCACAAAAAAATAATCAGTAAAAGTCAATCATACACAGCGATAGCTGTTAAAACAGCTTTTGGTTAAATTTAAGAAAATTCCTGACAGAAAATTCTTAGAAAGAAAGCACTTAGCTCAGCCAAGCTCGAGACCACGTCTTTGCTTGTAAAGCGGCAAACGAGATCTGGGGAATTGGTGGTGGTGCATCCTGGGATATAGAATAGCTCAGCCAATAAGAGACTTAGCTCTATAGTATAGCGTGCCGAGTCGGAGCCGAGGATCGGCTCCGAACCCATCAGTACAGAATGTAGTTGAGATAGGATCACATAACATCATTTCTTCCTGTTTGTAACCCATAACCTCTCCTCTGGTGCATAGACACAAGACCCTATTATGCCTTCTGCTGTGAGTGTGATTGTGAATAGGTAGGGCCAAACGCAGATTTCCTAGCTATACACAACATATTGTGCATCATTAGGTGCTAACACTGCAGCAGGCCTGGCCCTCTCCCTTTCATCAGGATGGGCAAGCTGGCATCAGTCTGTTCCCCTTACTTTTTAAATAAACTGCACTTCATACTATTAAAAAAAAAAAAGTAGCTTCTTATTGCAGTTCCAAATATAGAAAAGTAGCATCTTCTTCCCCAGTACTCCTAAAAATGACATTGTTTGTCATAGGTTCTTAGCAGTTTCTACCTTTGTCCCTGCCACTGTCTCAGGAAGGTTTTTTATCTTTCTTATATTTTTTTCTTTGGCACATATATTTGTTTTATCTCATCTGAACAATTTACACTGTAAATCCCATTTTTTGAAATTCAATGCAGGCTTAAACTGTGTTATTGAGATACTTAAATTTTACTGTATCTCGTGTAAGCCTCCTTTCTTCAAGATTATGCAGCATTACAGAGGTAACGTCGCCTTGCAGCAAGAGGTTCTTCCATTCGATTCTCAGCTGGAGTGCCTTCTGTGTGGAGTCTGCATGTCCTCCCCACGGTCGAGTGGCGTTCGAAAGACATGCGTGAATGGGCATGCCTTCGTTGAAGGTTGGGCGTCGGGCTGGCACCTTGGCACCATAACAATGTTGTAATTTCACTCTGTATTTTTTATATGCTGACCACATACTGCATTTTGTTCTTCCCCCACTACCAGAGCTGATCTTTTGCTTTTATTCCCTGTAATCTTGTGAAGGCAACATTCAGGGACTGCATATAAGTCAGCTGCCTATAAGAAAGTTGGCAGATTATTGACTTTCGGTCATAATGTGAATTTCTGTGCACATTCTGTACTGAAGGCTGTATAGTTAGAATGGAATACGTAATGGGAAAGCTAACGTTGGCTTGTCGGTATGGTAAAGCCGATTCAGGTGTTTGCTAAAACATTTTGAAATGTTCAGAAAAAGTTTAATGCATTTATTGATTGCTAAGCCATTCTCCCAGTTATTAAAACATTAGTTGTCTTCCAGTTTTGGGGTGGGTGTGAAGAATGCTGTATTTTACTTTGCCAATGAAACGGTTACTTTCAATGCATTAATTACAAATATGTAAAGTCTATAAATATTCATATTGCATATGGCTTTAAATTTAGTAAAGGGACCTGGAAGAAAAATGAATTTCTCCTTTAAATGTTTGACTGGCTACAGTACTAACACTGTTACTTCCTTTGCCTGTGTAAGCATTTTTTTGTTTAAAGGCGTACTCATTTTTCTGGTTTGTTTACTAAGCCTGACTTAAGGAGAAATTTTTTCTCATTTTCACAGTTCTTGTAACATGCAATCTGAAGTAGGGACTTCATTTGTCAGCAACCTGTGGGTCTTGGATCTGATATCGGATCCGAGCCGGCAACTTGTTTCATAGCTAATGGATTTGATCTCCTAGCTCCTCCCCTCACCCATAATCCCCTACCAACCCTCCATGACCTCAGATCTAGTTTGCCGCGCTTGTGGATGGCTGGATTCCTTGAGCTCTAGCAAAAAAATAGTCAGTTAAGTCTGTTTTTCTGTCAAATTTCTCTACCTTAATTTAAAAAAGTGTGTAAGAGTTAGGTTCCCTGTAGTATTAAATTTTTTTACTTAGTTTTTTCCCTCCCTTCCCTGGTCATTAGTGAGTGTGTGTGTGTGTTGTGTTTTTGGGGCCTGTGTGTTTGTGTAGCACTCCCTTTTTTCTTTAAAGTATGGCTGAGGCCCCAAAAGCCATTTTTTCTAAATGTACCGAGTGTGGCCATAAGCTCTCCCCGGCTGATGGCCACACTCAGTGCGTTTGGTGCCTTGGGGTTGAACACCTCACCTCAGGCTGTACCATTTGTGCAGCGTTCAACCCCAGGGCACTGAGAGCGGAGGTCGAAGCTGGTCCTGGCGGGACTTTTGCCCCCGGACTCTGCTCCGGCCTCCGCTGCTCCCGTGGCACTACCACAGGCTGTGGTTGTTGCCACTCCCGCCCCCCTTCCTTCGGCCGGGACTCAAACTCCTGCTAAAGCGCCGGAGGATAGGGAGGCTAGGAGGGAGAAATGGAGGGAGAAGCACCACAAGCGGCGGGCCGAGGCCTCCGCTTCGGCCCCGCTAGCTAAGGGGGCTTCCCCTCCACTGCTTCTAGGTCTCCTCCTCCTCAGCTCCGATCTCCTTGTTTTTCCCCAGGGCCCGAGGAGGAGCAGGCCCGATCTCCATCGAGGTCATCGAGGCAGCATTCCAGGCCTGCCTCGGTGGCCTCTTCGAGATCAACATTCAGCATGTCTGATGCAGACTTGGACCGGATGATGCGAAGATTCATCCAGGCCCAGCTGCAGATGGGAGTGCTCTTGCCCCCCCCCCCCCGTCTGGGGGGGAGCTCAACACCATTTTTCGCTCCAATTGCTCCTTCTCCGACCCACTACCCGGGTTCGGAGTGTTCGGAGCCGAGCAGCGTCGGAGCCAGGGGTGGGTCTGTGCCGACAGTACTTGGTACTAAGGATCCGACCCTGCCCTCGAGTCTGTCTGATCCGACCTCTCGGAGCCGTGGCGGATCCGAGGGATTCAGTGTGCCCGTCCAGGTCGGAGCACACTGGTCCCGGATCCGATGGTCTGGCGCCGTTCCGATCCCTTCATCGGATCGTGGGAGCCGACTCGGAGCCCAGAGAGTGGTTCTCCTCGCCTTCGATGTAGTGGAGAGGGCTCTGTCGAGAGCATCCCTTGTCTCGGCTCCACCCTGCACTCCCTCTCTGCTGGGCCAGGCTGCCTAAGGGACAGCCTGCTTCAATGTCCCGGGTAGTTCCATTGGAACAGGATGTTGCTGGTGAGACCTCCTCGGACAGCCCCCCCCCCCGAGGAAGTGCCCCGCAAGCATAAGTGCAAGAGGAGGCACGTGGACTCCCCTGAGTCCTTAGCTGAGGACACGGACTTGGATGAAGGGGAAGGCTCCCCAAGATCACCGATTACAGATTAGTGAGTGTGGGAATGACCAGCTTAAAATTAAACAAAGGCTATTGTATAAGGAAACTATTTATATATTAAAATTTAGAACTTTATACCCTAGAGGCTTAAATGAGGATTTTAATTGGAGAATGCTGTCAGTTTAACTGAATTTTTAAATAATTGATTGTTTAATTGTCTTTAATTGATGTATTTGAATTGTATATAAAGCAATGATTCATTTGTAGTCTGTACTCCTTGAAGCCAGAGACTTATATTTTTTTAATAAATCGTGTTTGGTGACATCCAGTCCGTTGTTGTTCTTATCCCCAAGATCACCCCCTGAGGATGTCTCCTTTGGAGACATCATGGAGATGCTGAGGATCAGAGGTGGGTGGTCTGCCCCCAAGTCTTCCTCCGATGAGTCCGTGTTTCTGGAGGCATTTGAAGCAGGCCCGTCTACCTCTTGGGTGTCCGACCTTGGTGGACCTTATTACCACCAGGGTGTGGAAGGACCCGGACACCGTGGAGGCAATACCCAAACGCCCGGACAGGATACTAAGCCCTCCCTCAGACCAGTCACACTGGAGCAAGGGTCCCCCCCGTAGATGCCATGTTGACGGCGGCAGCCACGAAGAGGGAACTAGCTCAGGAGAGCCCCTCAGTCCATCCACCGAGCAAGGAGTCCCGCTCGATGGACCGCTTAGGGAAGCGAGTTTTTAGTTCAGCGACCTTCTCGGTAAGGTCTCTGAACTATATGGCACATGTCATCAGGATGCAGCGGGATCTTATCAGAGAATACGCTGCCTCCCTCCCTGAGTCCATGTCGGCGGAGGACAAACAATTGTACTCCACCTGAATGGCCACTCTGAGATCCATTTCAAATACCTCTATGCTGCTATTGTCCCACGCCACCGAGAGAGCTGCTAGAGCTAGTGGAGCGGGCCTAGTCATGAGACGTCAGGCCTGGCTCCATCATTGTGACTTTGCAGAGCCCTTTAAAGCGTCCTTTGCGAATGCCCCTTTCGATGGTTCTGCCCTGTTTGGCAAAAACGGTTCGCGAGACACTTGTCCAGAGCGAGAAGGACGGGAAGACGTCTGCCGTCGGAGTCCGCTTCTCTGCTCCCCAGCGGTCCTTTTCGAAGAACCAAAAGGGTCAGAAGATGTGGTTCCAGAAATCGCAACATTTCCAACCTGCTCCGGACAACCAGTCCTTCCGTGGCAGAGGAGGACAGGGAGGACGCCGCCCCAGGGTCAGAGGGGCTCCAAGAAACTTTGGGTCCAGAGAACCTTTCTCTGACCGGCCCACGCAGCAGCCCTGAAGGGTTGCCCGACTGCTCCACTCTGGAGGCAGTCGGTGGGCGCTTCTCGGAGCACCTAGCGGCATGGGAGTCCATCACGACAGACTGCTGGGTGCTTCGAATTATATCCAGAGGGTACAAAATCCCATTACTTCATGCCCCCAAATTCGAGAACCTCCCCGATGTACCACCCGATCAGAGGGAGGCTGCAGCCACAGAAATTCAGCAGCTGCTAAGAAAAAGAGCCATCCAGCCCGTCCCCCAAGACCAGCTCGGATTAGGCTTCTACTCCAGGTTCTTTTTGATGCCAAAAAAGACGGGGGACTTGAGACCGATTCTAGGCCTGTCCTGTTTGAACCTGTCGGTAACCAAGGAAAAATTACGACTTGGTCACTCTTCAATCTATTCTCCCCCTTCTAAGGGGGAACGATTGGATGTGCTCTATAGACCTCAAGGATGCGTACTACCACATTCTAATGGACAGACGATCCAGGAGTTTCCTCTGCTTCCGGCTGGGAGCCAGTCACTACCAGTTCAGGATCCTTCCCTTTGGCCTCACCACAGCCCCCAGGGTGTTCACCAAGGTATTAGCAGTGATTGCGGCCCAACTGAGACTCCAGGGAATGCAGGTCTTTCTGTACCTGGACGACTGGCTCCTGACTGCCCCAACAAGGCATCTACTTTGCTCAGCCAGAGATTTCTTTCTCCGCCTAGCCCCACAGTTAGGCATCACCATCAATAATGCCGACAAATCCTTTCTGGCCCCGACACAAGTCATAGAATTCATAGGAGCCAGAATAGACACCAGAGATCTACGAGCCTTTCTGACGTTGGAACGACTACGGAATTTGCAACTTCATGTGCGGGCTATCCTCCAATCTGAGACCCCCACCGGCAGAATTGGTCCTGAGGGCGCTGGGCTCCATGGCGGCAGCAATAACGCTCCTTCCCTGCACCTGTCTGAACATGCTGGTACTGCAATGGACCCTTCTAGTACAATGGTCCTTTCTGTCTTTTCCTCTCCATCACCCCATTGCTATCAGCAAGGCTTGCAGGAGGGCTCTATTATGGTGGCTCCATGCTCCGGACCTCCATACGGGCCGACCCTTCTGCACCTCCCCCTCTCGCCACGGTGACCACGGACACCTCCTGCCTCAGGTGGGGGGAGGCATTATTCAGGCAGGACCGTCCAAGGCACGTGGAACAATACAGAGACCTCCCTGCATATCAACGTTCTGGAGATGAGCGGTGCTGTACGCGTTGCAAGCACTTCAGAATCTCCTCCCCGTAGGAACGATTGCAATTCAGTCGGACAACATGTCGGTTGTCTGGTACATCAACAAACAGGGGGGAACCAGGTCTTACCCTCTATGCCGCAAAGCCATGAGAGTGTGTGAATGGGCGATTTCCACCAACCGCTTTGTTTGCAATGCACATTCCAGGGCGGGCCAACATCCTAGCGGACAAACTCAGCCACACCCTTCTTACCCCGTACGAGTGGTCTCTCAACCCACTAGTAGCAAAGCAGATATTCGCAATATGGGGGCAACCCTGCTGCAATCTTTTTGCCTCTCCCTCAAACACCAAATGCGGCAATTTCTTTGCTCTGATTCCCCCTCCAGGGGAAACCCCAAGAGACGCTCTGGTGCATGCTTGGCCACCCGGTCTACTTTATGCTTATCCTCCTCTACCCCTGATGCTGCAACTCTTACAGAAAGCCTCATGGTTGGGGAGCAGGATGATCCTCATTGCCCCATTCTGGCCTCGGCAAATTTGATTCCCTTACCTGTGGTCTCACCTAGTGAATCCCCCTTGGATTCTGGATCCCAGTCCGGATCTAATCTCCCATCCGTCGGACTTACCGACCCCAAATCTGGACAATCTGAAGCTGACAGCTTGGTTGCTCCAGTTCCACTCCTAGTTAGGACTCCCGGTATCTCTTCACCAGTCAAAGCCATCCTTGTGGCAGCGCATAAGCCTTCCACCAGGAAAGTGTACCGCAGTAAATGGAAACGTTTCTCTGTCTGGGCGGAGCATCATAATCTAGATCCCTTTACGGCTCCTCTTCCATCCATATTAGACTTCCTAACAGAACTTTTTCAGGAAGGTGCTAGTTGCTCAACTGTCAAAGTGCAATTGGCTGCCATCTCCCATTACCATGTGGGACATGACACAGGGCCCTTGATGTCGGCCAAGTTGTGTAAAACCTTTCTCAAGGGCACCTTTTTGCTTAGACCCCCTATAAAAGCAGCCGTACCACCTTGGGATCTTTCACTAGTTCTTCAAGCCCTGACTGCTCCACCTTTTGAGCCTGCTGCTTCAGTAGATCTCAAATATTTGTCCTGGAAAACAGCATTCCTTGTAGCCATTACTTCTGCGAAAAGAGTTTTGGAGCTTCAAGCTCTTTCTGTGAAACCTCCTTATTTGATCTTTCATCCGGACAGAGTGTACCTCAGGATCAATCCCTCTTTCCTTCCCAAAATAGCATCAGAAACCAATATAAATCAATCCATAAATTTACTGGTTTTCTTTCCTAAATATCAGAATAAAGGAGAGTACAAGCTGCACTCATTAGATGTTCATAGGCAGCTATGTTTTTATACTCATAGAACAGCTGGTCACAGACAATCTGACCAGCTGTTCATTTCCTTTGCCAAATTTAATTTGGGGAAAGCAATATCAAAAATATCTCTGTCACGCTGGATTTCACAATGTATCCTGTTAGTGTACCAAGCCTCTGGGAGACCCACACCTGAAAGAGTTCGCTCACATTCCACTCGTTCCATCTCTACTTCTGCGGCCTTCAAATCTAGAGTTCCATTGGATGATATTTGTTCAGCAGCCACTTGGGCCTCATCTCATACCTTTATTAACCACTACAAACTGGACGTGATTTCTAGAGGGAGAGCATCCTTTGGCTCTGCAGTGCTCCGCAATATCCTTCCATGATGGCCACCCAAGATTCAGGTAGCTGGGGACTCTGTCCCACAGGTTGCTGACAAATGAAGTCCCTACTTCAGATTAAGAAGTTATGTACTCACCATAACGTTCCATCTGAGTAGGTAGCTTCATTTGTCTGCAGCCATCTCCCCCTCCTTCCCCCTGGCCTTCAGCGGATCTATGTAAGTTGGAATACCCTTTTTGGGTACATATTGAGGGGCAAACTTGATCTGAGGTCATGGAGGGTTGGTAGGGGATTATGGGTGAGGGGAGGAGCTAGGAGCTCGGATCCATTAGCTGTGAAACAAGTTGCCGGCTCGGATCCGATATCGGATCCAAGACCCACAGGTTGCAGACAAATGAAGCTACCTACTCAGATGGAACGTTATGGTGAGTACATAACTTCTTATTACTTTCTGAGCAAGCATCTGTGCATTCATCCTGGTTCTAAGCATGTCCCTTTCTGTTAGCTCACACAAGACTTGTAATCCTAAGAGAACTGCTGATTTCCATCCTGCATTCTCTCACATATCAGCCACAATACACTGTGATTGTGGATTTAATGTGGTCATGTGAGTTTAATACAGAACCCAGTGGCAGAAGAAAGGCCAGCCTGTTGAAAGTGCTGACAAAAGCAGGAATACTTTTAGCTCCTTAAAAATTTATACTACTGCTGTAACATAGTGGGTGATTTATTTAAATGCCTTTATTGTTGTATAGTAGTGATTATATAATGACTGAGTTCTGCTGAAGTGGTGTATTTAGTGTTATATTTTGAAATGTTTATAATTTTTGGAACAAGAAATTTCAGTTTAACACATTGAATACTGGGATTTTGGCATTGTCAGCATGTACATTTTAATGTACACATAAAGTACAGTTGTTATTCACCATAACATAACAACAAGATCTTTTGTTGCAGTATGTATGTTGTAATTTACTGTTGATGGACAGCAGTATTCCGCTGTAGGATGTCCTGCTATATACAGTTGCAGTCTTAAGACATGGCCATTAGAGGGCAGCAAGCTGGACAAGACCGCAACCTGCACTCTTCTCTTATTTTTTAGTGCCCAGAAAAATTCATGCATAGAAAAATATACTACCAAATGATCCAGTGGCATGCAAGATGTGCCATATAGAGTAGAATCCTATTGCAAAATAAATTTGCATTTAGCTGTATGTAGGGTGGCTTACCTAAGAGGCATCATTGTTGTGAAGCTCCATCACCAGGGAAGCATTTTTCTCAACTGTCCAGATTTTTGCCTCATATTTTTGGTCTGTTTCCTTATAACATTTATGGTTTTCTGGTAAATCACTAAGGACTGAAGTCACTCAATAATGACAGACTTTTGAGGTTCAGATTTCATATCTTTCAGAAAATGCACACTAACGTAAATACTGTTATTCTAACAACTTTCTAAGTTTATAAGAACAATATTTAAAGTCTGTCCCTATTTTTGGACCTTTGTACCACCATTATTTGAGACTTTGTCCAGATTGAGTTATGCACGTAAGTGTTAATTTTCTTTATTTTCAGAATGTAACGCTTTAACTGATCTTTATGTTTTATAAGTAAGGTTATACTACTGGTATGTTTTCCATAGTTCTGTGACTGCTAATGGACAGTCACAAATTTATATCTGTGAATTTGTCAGGCATTGCATCAAAACTCCATGTGGCTAGAGCTTTTGTAGACCAGACTGTGGCTGACAAACTTGACCATCTCACTGAACTTTCAGTCTTTTCAGACATTGCTGAACAGAAGTCAGTGGTTTAGGTTAGCCAGGTGAACACTTGAGTCTTGGGATGCTAAAAGTCAGCTGTCTAGTAATGTTTGACTGGCAATAACTGAATAGATTATAAGTGATGTATAATGTTTGCAACTGCGGTTATGTCAATATGGTTTGTGATGTATAACGTTTGAAATTAAAATTGTCAATGTGGTTTGTTTTTATTTATATAAATGTATGATTGCCTATGTCATTGACGATAATTTAATAAAGATGTTTCTTGTTTAAAAAAAAAAAAAAGTCTATCTGCACAGCTATCGGATCTTCAAGATGTAGCTGCTCTTGTGGCATAAAGAGATAAAGCCCTGACTACAGCTCAGTCAACCCAAATTTAATTAGCAACTTATGCGGCTGACAAGAGTGGCAGGGGAGGTTGAGCAGTTACATACATAAGTGTTTCCAACAATAATCTGCAGAAGCTGGGGACATTGCGTAACGAAGTGAAGCTCAGGAAGGATAGGGGTAGTGTTCATGTCTGAGCTGTTATGGAGGCAGCATGATATTCTACACATCCCAATTGCACTTCCACCCCTTGAGTGTCAACATGGAAATGAAGAGAGGGAGAAACAGTGGGTAGGGCATAATTATTGGGGAAGAAAAACAGTGACTGTAGGTGGCTGAGACCCCCTAGGGAAGCCCTTAGGTTCCATGACCAGCACCAGCTATAAGTGGAGTAGGTCAGCTGATAACAGATTTGCTGGTAGACTCAGGTGGACATAGAGCACTGAGTTACAGTACTATGAGGATGTTGTAGGGGACAAAAAAATAATAAAAAAAAAAATCTTCAGAGTGCCACTGTCTACAACTGATTGGTGATCAGTCACTTCAGGACAAAACTGAAGAGCTATAGAACTGAACTGCCACAGAGAAAGTGATCTGAGGCATTGGGCTTTCTGAAGGTGTCTACAGGAAGAGTGCCATTGAATTTCTTGAAGCAAGTTTCCGTCATGCTGTGCAGCTGCAGATCCTCATTATGGTAGAGAAAGCAGACAAGCCAGTGCCGAGACCCCCCCCCCCCACCACCACCACCACCAATACTTTAATCTTTGAAGTTTTGAATTTTCATGACATTGTTAAAATGTTCATTTAAGAAAGACGGTGGGGGGGGGTTGCTGAATAGATGCTAAGTTGGGCCACATCAGGACTTTGTCAGTGGAACTTCAAAAAAAGATTTTGCAGGTATTCATGAGCTTTGCTAACTAAATAACATTCTCATATTTTTAAATATTCAACTACCTTAGTAATTAGATGGAAGTCTCAAAGTCAGCTTTTTGAAGATCTAGAGTGCACATTCTCCTTCCTGTATAAGTTCATCTCCTAGAGGGAAGAGGAGACATTGTAAATAATGCCTTTGGCACACAAATTTAGTCAGATCCCCTTTCACAAAACATATCACACCCTTGTAAGCCCTAGGCCAAGGATGTATGGAGTAGTAATAACAGCAGCCTCGGACCCCTCATGTTCTGGAAAAGAACACCCCATGACATTCTGGGATCATAATATCCCTGTAGTCAAACCTAGCAAACCTTCAGCCAGGAGTCCTCTCTCATTGCCCAATGCCAACAGATTTGTTGCACTAGAGAAGGATGATGACCTTCAACTCATCACTGATTACCAGACAGAATGTGCTCTGCCTCACCATCGACAGACCACATTACTGTCACAACTGTTTACTCGCCACTGATTACTAGACAGAATGTGCTCTGCCTCACCATCGACAGACCACATTACTGTCACAACTGTTTACTCATCACTGATTACTAGACAGAATGTGCTCTGTCTCACCATCGACTGACCACATTACTGTCACAACTGTTTACTCATCACGGATTACCAGACAGAATGTGCTCTGCCTCACCATCGACAGACCACAGTACTGTCACAACTGTTTCTTCAGCTGGTGTTGGTATATTCGGATGAAGTCCATTGCTTTAAGGAAGAAAGAGCTTAACTAGTATGAATAAGATGTTTTATTGGTGCGGTATTTCGATCTAAGTTGTCATTGATTTTTTGGGGCTACTTTGATTTAAACTGTGTTGAAGGAATATTTAACTGAACTGGCAGTTTTAACTCTGCTGTTTATTTGCTAGTAATTACAGGTGTGGGGGTAGCCACATTCTTTGATTTCCTGTCCTTGCCTATTTAAGTGGTACAGTGTGACATATTTTCTGCTTAAAAACCTCAGCTTTGGCCGGCTAAGAACTTGGTTATATTCAACTGGACGTATAAGAGAATTTAAGTACCTTTATCTGCACTTTTTTTAAAAAGAAATACAGTATTTAATTTGATTTAAACTGTGTTGAAGGAATATTTAACTGAACTGGCAGTTTTAACTCTGCTCTTCAGTTATTCCCACCCACCCTCCTTGTTTTTGGTTTGGTGTTAATCTTAGTGGCCTTGAAACTGCCCGCCCCTCAGCCTGCCTCTGGGCCCATCTCATCTGCTCACTCAACTGAGTGCAGTGAGATCATATTCTGATTTCAGGCACTCCTACTGTGTACAAAGAGAGCATCTGGGAAACAGACAAAAAAAATAAAGCTTATTTCCTGCCTTTCCTGTTAAGTGGTATAGACTATTTGTAGGCTTCTGAGCCCCCAAGCCCTTCTGTGTTTGAGGGAAGCCTTCTAGCTTGTTTTTTTTTTTCTTATAACTAGCTAGTTTTCTAGTTTCAGCACTCAAATCTGTTTCTTTGATCTCAGCACTTGTTCAGATTAAAAAAAAAAAAAAAAAAATTTCATCTGCTTTTACTGTACTTGTGTTTCTACCTACTTCATTTTACTTTTGCATCATCTTAAAAATACTCAGTTGTATTTATTACTGCTTGGTGTAACTCGTTCTAAGCCTTTTGGTTTAAACACTTGGGCTTCGGACCAGTTGTTTTGCACTGAGAGGGTTTGTGTTCTGCACTGTTGTGGCAGAACAGGTAGCTTACATCCTTCTAGGTTGAGAACTGCTGATTGAGGGCTCAGTGTCTCTTATTCTAAAAGTGTATTAATTCTGGTTTAAGCACTTGGGCTTTCAGGCCAGTTATTTTACATTAAGAGGGTTCGTGGTCTGCACTCTTGTGGGAGGAGAGGCTGGACTCTGCCCTTCTGAGCTGGGAATTTCTGGTTAAAGGCTTATAGTGCATGCATATCTGAACTGCTTCTTACTGAAGTTGGTGCGCCTTGTTTGCTGTGGCATAGACTGGATTCGGTCCTGCTGGATCTAGCTTTGTTTGTGTAACTTGAGCACTAATCCAGACATTCTCTAAAGTATTCAATTGTATTTATTACTGCTTGGTTGTAACTTGATTAAAGTGTAGCTATCATTTTAAGTCTTTTGGATTAAGCACTTGGGCTTCAGACCAGTTGTTTTACATTAGGAAGGTTTGTGGCAAGCACTGTGGTGGCAGGACAGGTAGCTTTCATCCTTCTAAGTTGGGAACTGCTGATTGAGAGCCCAGTGTCCAAGTGTATTAGTTCTGGTTTAAGCACTTGGGCTTCAGGCCAGTTATTTTACATTAAGAAGGTTCGTGGTCTGCACTCTTGTGGGAGAAGAGGCCGGACTCTGCCCTTCTGAGCTGGGAATTTCTGGTTAAAGGTTTATAGTGCCTGAATATTTGAACTGTATCTTACTGAAATTGGTACACCTTGTTTGCTGTAGCATAGACTAGATCCAGGCCTGCTGAATCTAGCTTTGTTTATATGCTTGTTGTTTGTTTGCTTGTTATTTCCCTGGAATGCTAATTCCACCTAATCTGTGACTTCTCAGCTTCTGTGGATCACTAGTGATATCTGCATTGCTTACTGTACTTGTTTCCTTGTTTCACTTGAAAGAAAGTTACTGTTTGTCGTTTTTGCATTTAGTTACTTGTAACACATTGCACTCAAGTTACCTGGCACTTGCTCACTAAAGCAATTATATAAGTCAGCACTAAAAATTAAAAGCACTACACCCTCACTCCCCACTGGCCCTTGATTTCAATTATTAAGGAATTCCCAATATTATTCTAGCATGTCCAAAGGTCAGTTGTCAATCTCCTCTCCGGTCCAGCTGGTGAATCTGGGAATCTTGAGGCAATGTTATAACTGCCTCATGTACATAGACGACCCTCTCCTCCTCCCACATAACACAAATACTTGCGAGAGATGCAGCTATTTAGCCAAACTGGAGGCTGAGCTCTCAACTCAGGACTGGCAAGACCAGACAGGAGGAGAAGGCAACTACACACACCACAAAACCAGCCTCGCATAATGCTACCACACCACTGAATCAAACATATAAACACACAAAGACATACTCGGAGGCTCTGAGTAAAAATTTACCTAAACAGCAGAGGCCTCCAAAGCAGACACCCAAACAACTGCTACCTCAAGACACCCCACAAGCAACACATAAACCACAAAATCAGTGTGCAAAGCAGTCACAGCCCTTAAGGCCAAATACAACACCAAACATACTTGTCATGGGTGACTCCATAGTCAGACAAACTGACATCCCACTCACCAGGCTGAACAAGGAGAGGGTCACAGTAAGCTGCCTATCGGGCGCTAGAATCCGCCACATAACACAAGCACTCTGGTCACTCCACGGCAAGTACAAATATGACACAGTCATTGTCCATGCTGGTGTGAACGACCTGAGACGTACCTCCCTGGACTACATGAAAAGAGACATAGAGGAGCTCTCTGATTATGTAGCCCAGGCAGGTATGACCCTGACCCTGAGCAGTATCCTTCGTTCACCAAGAATGATGCCACAATATAGAGACAAGATGATCAGCTTTAACAATTGGCTTAATGTCTGGTGTCATTCAAAGGGGATCCAGTGTCTGTCTGCCTGGGATGACATGCTTGACAAGCCACGCTGCTCGCAAGGGACGGCTTGCACCTGTCACCCTGGGATTCGGATATTGGCTAAGGCTCTTGCCACCCCATAGTGCCTTTTTAGGCAAGGCTCAAATTCTAAACCTACCACCCTAGAAAACAAAAATGGGAAGAAACTGAGGGTAATGCTGCTCAATGCCAGAAGTCTAAATCTCAAAATGCACGCACTCGAGGCCCTTCTCAGTATGGAGAACATCGATGTCTGTGCTGTAACTGAAACCTGGTTCAAGGCTCCTGAGAGCACCCTGGCACTATTAGGTTTTACCTCATATCATGCGTTCCGGCCCCAAAACCCGGACCACACCACAAAAGGAGGGGGTGTATTCATATTCATAAAGGATACCCACACCTCCAGGTTGGTGGCAACGCACGAAGCTTCGGAAACCATCCAGGTGCAACTAACCATAGGCAAAACTGCTCTACAAATTGTAGCATGCTACAGGCCACTCTCTCAAACTCAGGAACCCCACACAGCCTTCCTGAAGACACTGGAGGGTATAAATGTATCTCCAAACACCATCATATTGGGTGACTTCAACTACCCGAATATAGACTGGGAACATTACTCAAGCCCTAACTTTGTAGCCCAATGGTTCCTGGAGTTCATAAATTCAAATGCCATGGAACAGCTAGTCACTGTTCCCACAAGAGGAGAAAATATACTAGATCTCATTATCACAAACATGGGGACAAAATGCTCCACACCAGAAGTATATCCCTCATTGGTGAGATCTGATCATAAACTAATCTCACTGGAAGTCCACATCCCGCCCCACCCCAAACAAAAGACCACAGTGAAGAACTTCTCTAAAGCAAACTTCACACTACTCAAGACTGGTGTGGTATCCTTCAAGGCCCCTGAGCCAGTGGAAACCACAACCCAAGCTGCGGAAGCCCTTACAAATGCCTTCTATGAACACCTCCAGGACTGCATGGATCAGGCAATCCCAAATAAAACCAAGACTCTTTCCACAAAGGGCAAACGTCCAGTCTGGTGGACCCCAGCCATTAACAAACTTTACAATAAGAGGAGAAAGCTATTACATGATAGAACAAAATCCATAAAAGGGAAGTCACCCTGATCATTATTAGTAAAAAATACGAGCACTCATAAAATCAACTAAGGCCAATTTTGAGAGAAAAATTGCCATGGATTCAAAGGACAATCATAAGGCCTTTTTCAGCTATGTTAGGAACCTGGGTGGAAACTCCCAGATATGCTCAGAATTAGTCCAAAATGATACAAAAATCACTGAACCCACAGACATTGCCAACATACTGGCAGACAGGTTCAGTGCAAACTTCACCCCCCTCCCCCTAAAGGAGAGATAACTATCCCAGCAGAGTGTAGCCTCCCAGACATCTCAAATGCGCAGGTGAAAGCTGCTCTCTCTAAAGCTAAAAACACAGCATCAATGGGACCGGATGGTGTCCCCGGCTGTGTGCTACACGAGCTAAATGAGGAATTAAACCTGCATAGAAGGCAGCTGTTTAATCTCAGCCTTACCACAGGATACGTGCCCAAGGAGTGGCGTACGGCAACTGTGGTCCCACTCCACAAAGGCGGTGCCTCTACGGACCCTGGTAATTACCGCCCCATAAGCTTAACAAGTCTAGTCTGCAAAGCTATGGAGAGGATCATAATGGAGCTCATAAACAAAGATATAGGGGACTTGCAGACATTGGACCCGACCCAGTTTGGCTTCGTCAAGGGCAGATCATGCCTTTTGAACTTGGTCGACTTCTTCAGTCACCAAGGCCATTGATGAGGGAAAGGCAGTCCATACAGCCTACCTTGACCTTGCAAAGGCTTTCGACACAATACCCCACTTGGGTATTGTAGAAAAACTTACCAGCTTAAATGTAAACCCATATGTCACAAGATGGGTTGCAAACTGGCTTAAGGACAGAACCCACAGGGTTAGAGTTTCTGGCGCTATGTCAGACTCCAAGCCGGTCACAAGTGGTGTCCCACAGGGCTTGGTCCTTGGCCCCCTATTGTTCGGCATCTACTTCTCAGAAGTACAGGCCAACATGGGAGGACTTTGGCTGACAAAGTTTGCAGATGACTGCAAACTGGGCGCCATAGTGGAAAGTGCATCGGACACGGATATCCTTCAGAAGGGACTCACGGAAACAGATAGCTGGTGCCAGAGCCATGGCCTGAAGTTAAACGCCAAAAAATGTTTAGTCATACCCTTCGGGAAAAACAAGGTAACCCCAAGCTACCATATAGGTGGCAATCCACTAAGCACAGAAGAGGTTATCAGGGACCTGGGGACCCAGGTTGACAGTGGCCTTTCTTTTGACACTCATGTTGCTAAAGTGGTTAGAAAGACCTTCTACATTGCCCACCTGATCATGAAGGGATTCACATCCAGATCTAGTGAGGTCATTTTTCCCCTGTACTCTTCACTTATCAGACCAATGATCGAGTACAATGCCCCATTCGGGATGTATCTCACCCGACATCTGCAGCAATTGGAGAGACCCCAAAATTTCCTCACCAAAAGGATAAAGGGACTCCAAAATCTGTCATATGCTGCCAGATTGAAGAAACTCCAGCTCTATTCAGTTGCATACCGTCTGCTCAGAGGTGACATGTGCCTGACATACAAGGCCATGTCCAACCCGGAATTAATGGACATGCTCCACCTCAAAAAATCCAAATCCACCAAAACTACTAGAGCAAGCGACTTAAACCTTAGCACGGATATAAATAGGATATGCTGGAGGGATAGATTTATCACTCAGAGACTCCCTATGCTGTGGAATAAAATCCTGGTCCATGTGAGGCAGAGCACCTCGCTGGCTCTGTTCAAGAGAAATCTTGACCTGTGGATGGGAGATCGTAGGTTTACCCCGGGAATCATCTCTGTGTCACTGCTGGACAGAGGCACAACAAACTAATGGGTACAGTATTTTTTCATACAAGGGGTGGCGTAAGCCACAAAACTTTGGGCTAGGCTTATAAATGCCTTAGGGCAGATAGCCTAGTATAAACCTATGAACCTATGTAACTCACTTTGGTTTGGTTACTGGTGTTGGTATATTTAAGACATATAAACCTTTTCTGGTAAGGGAAAGAAGACGACTTCATCCAGTTCTCTAAATCTCATGATGACTGCTGTGTCTATCAGAGTTCTTCATTGATTAGCCGCACTGAGGACTCCTGTTCTGTTAGCCAGTGCTGTTGTCTATAGCTGTATTACAATGTTTTCTGGCATTTCTCATGATGAATGTGTGAACTTAAATGTTAGTGACCTCATTTCTGCTATTAAACTGCATCCATTTTTAAGTTTTGTCAGAAAGTACAAAGCAAAGATGATGATTTTATCAAAAATTACTATTGCTAGGAATCATCAGAAATATAATTTCTCTTTCTGGAAAGGTATCTTACTACAGCATTTTTCCCTAGTGTAAAAGAGGAGTCCTGGTCTTGATTCATGAATGTCTTGGTTGGCCTGTCATATTAGTCTAGAAAGGCTATGAGATCAAATGATTAGTAGTTGTAAGTACTTATCATTTTATGTGGAAATCATTATAGGTAGCTTATTCTGAGCCAGTGTCAGCCAGCCCTTGTTATTTTCTGTATTTTCCAGCAAAATATGTGGTTGCAAATAAGAATTCTCCCATTTTTATTGCCAAAGATTTCAAAAGTGTATAGGATTTTGTCAGTGATTGTGTTAGGCCTAGAAGTGAGAGAAATACAAGAGCCCAAAAAGTTTTTAACCTCTTTATGGCTAAGTTTTTTTTTTTTTTCAGGCGACAAGGCTAAAACCCAGTAGCCCCAACTTCATATACAGTTTTCTTGGTCAAGAAGAGATCCAGATATTTAGTTTTCCATTCCAAATTTCCTGCCATAACTGATTTTTCATTAACCTGTGTGTATTTTAAGACCATGGGTAGGTATTATGTCTTCCCTTATGGAAACCACTACTTAGCCTACAAAGACATAATACGTTGACTTTTTTATAATTAAGGGCTCTGATGACAAGTGTGTGTATGTGTGTGTAATTTTATGTAGTGTTATCTTACTGTTAATGACTTTAGTAGTATACCTATGGACGTGGTATGGGAATCTGTAAAGCTGAAGCTCCAGTTCTGTGAAGCTGCTGAAGCTCTGATTTATATGAAACTTGATCAAACCATTCTGAAATCTGGCGCTGCATCTTGTTTATAGAAAATGTGCTGAGTCTAAATATGTAAGCAGTTATTAAGGGTGAACAAGCAGGTTAAAACAGTTTTAGCAGTTTAGAAAAAAGGGTTGAGTTGTATCTTGAAATAGTACCCCCATAGTCTGGGCCTCTTGTGAAAAAAAACAAGGAAAATTTTAGCTCACTTGTTTAAGGGCATTAGTGCTATTGGGATCATCGCAGTGATTTTGAATCAGAAGTTTACAGTTTCCCTAAAAATTTTCTTCAGCAGTATTTACAGGTGTATCTTGTAGTACTGTTGCCCCTTTTTAACGAAACTGACTGGTTCCTATTTTTTTTCCTTTATGTCCTAGTTTACTAGAATTAAAGCTAGCTTTGCACAACTTAGTAAATGGTGATCTCGGAGGGAATCAGTCCTCAGTGTTACTCTGCTCTTTCAGGTCCATGAATTGCCAAGCTGCATGCAGTGGTCAGTCGTTAATGTGAACTATTTAGCAGGAATTCCCCAGCACTTTGTTGTCTCCAATACACTGAAGCTTGTAAAACTACTGAGAGAATATCCTGAGTTGTGGAGAACACAGATGGTATTAATTAATTATAGTTATTAGACTCATGTCCACAGCTCTAATTTTGGTTTTCTGTCCAAGGCAAAGTGTGATGTATGTAGCTCCCTTTATGTAGATAGGGTGTACAGATTTTGGAATTGCTGAAATGTCAAGCCATTTTGAAAGTTAGTTGTCAGTTTAGTCTGCTCATTAGTCATTTGAGGTGTTCCCTACAGCCCTTTCGTGTAGATCTTGAGTTGGCAAAGTATGGTTCAAGTCCCTACAAAACAGAGTGCATTTCTGGTTAATAAAAGGTACCTCGTATTAAACAAATCCTAGCTCAGGTTTGGAAATGAGTAGAGCTCCCCATTTTGTCCATCTTTCCTAGTGTGTCAGTGGTCTTATTCTATTCCTTATGCTAAATTTTGCACTAGTACAGCCATCCAGCTCTTTGTTAGCTTTAGACTCTTCTTAAAGCTGCTCTTAAAGATCTCCCCCTCCATGTAATCCCTGTGGTATGTCACAGTCGGTGTTTGTATTATTTTGCTCACAGCTAGCTATAATACCTTAAAGTCTTATATTCTGATGCAATAATAGAGCGTTTGTGGCATTTGTGTTTTCTTTATCTTGTCTAGGTAGTGAATGACTATTCACGTTTGCTTGTTATTGAATCCGCATTGCCTCAGCCTGGTCTGTGACATCAACAAGACTTGTTGGTGGGACAGATTTGTGTCCACAGACTCCCTCATCTATGGAATAGACTCCTTCTCCACATCAAACAGAGTACTTCTTTACCCCTTTTTAAGCACAACCTGGATAACTGGAAGGGGAAACAGAAAATATACCCCTAGGATTCCACCCATGTCCCTTTTGGACAGGGGCATTGGGTGCT
This sequence comes from Protopterus annectens, assembly GCF_019279795.1. Lineage (NCBI taxonomy): Eukaryota > Metazoa > Chordata > Ceratodontiformes > Protopteridae > Protopterus > Protopterus annectens. The sequence goes on from NC_056746.1 coordinate 1,146,027,501, forward strand.
GATTTGTCTAAACATGGACTAAACTCTTGGCTAGGCTTATAAGGGCCTCAGGGCCAATAGCCTAGTAACCTCCTATGATCATCATTTTTGTTATCACTATGTGTGTTGCTGCAGTTCCTTTTTATGGTTTGTTGCAATATGAGGATTTGTTTATATTATTGCATTAGTTCCTTTGACTTTCTAGCTGTATAAAAATCTGTATATAACTAATCTATGTTATCTGCACACAAATACATGCATGTAATCATGGGTAGCACAATGATCAAATGATTTTGTGTTGCAAAAAAAAGAACATCTGCATCATCAACATTGACAAACATATACACAAAGTGAAAACTACCTAAAAGTGCAATAATAAAGCAGGTAGTCTAAGCAATACACTGTTGTATACACTCTGAGGTTGTGTCTTCACAATACTAGGGGGAGGAGGGAAGGGGACCCTGCAGTAACGATCCAGGTATTTGTACATATTGCAGCTAGATGTTAGTTAGTTACTGTAACAGTAGGCTTAGGCTTTCAGGGAAGTGTCATGCAGTTCTAAATAATAAAATTTGGGTTTACCAGTCTTGAGTGGTCTTCTGTCTTGCTTAGAGTTTTCATGTGCTGTGCTGGTATCTCTATGAACATATCCTGGTTTAGTGCCAACATTCCATACTACCTCGCTTAATTTGCAATGCACGTGTATGTAGCCAGCATTACTAGCGGTCTTTTTTTCTTCTTAGTAATATGCTTAGTACAGTATAATCTTATAATAAATAAGTTACTGATAATTAAGTAAATAAAAGTAATTATGTAATAATCTAACGAAAGGTACAATAAAATCATGTACAATGTTTTTAGACAAATGGAGGGGGGAGGGTAGATGTACTGGTACAGTGCCCCTTTCACCTAAGGATCTGCTGTAAGCAAGCACTTAATGGTCATCAGTACAGTTTCATCAAGGGAAGGGGTTACTGTAAGAAAAAATCTTAAAATTTGGGTAGGTTTTTTAGGCAGTGTTATTACACAGCTTGGAGATGGAAAAGGATTTGGTGTAGTATAGCCAGCATAATTTAACAAAAGAGCATCCAGAAGGCCAGATGAAAGGAAAGAGATCATTAAAATAGTGCCATTTCCTTCAGAATGGACATACATAAAAACATGTCCAAATGATTAACACGTGGAAGTATGTGGTTTCAGGATAGCTGGATAACTTAACCAGGAAAAAAAAGGCTTACCAAACATGGAAGAGATGCTTCTAGGGAAGAATCTACCATAAGTTCCTTATGACGTTGTCTATATTTCTACTGGCAGTGTGACCCACTGGTCTGATATTATTTGCATCATTGTGCACTGTGGGGAAGTCTGCCTCCTGTTTGCACTGTAAGGGGAAGGGCAAGCTTAAGTGACGTATATGTACATCACAGCTGGGAGGGAGTGTTGTCGTGCTGGTAAGGAGTGTCTTGCTGTCTCTGCTCCTGTCTCCTTCCCCTCCATGCCATACTTGTAAGAGCCTTTTGTTTTGAAGTTGATGCTATCCAGTAAGTTTCTGTGAAACTGAGAGTTTTAGTCCAATAATTCCTGTTATGGTTTTGAAAAGTGTTGCAAAACATTTATTGAACATTTTGCAAAATTTTACTCTTCTGTAATTGTTCCACAGCTTTTTAGATGGCCCTTATAGAGAGGTAGATTTAATGGTTTGACTTATACATCCTTAGGGAAAGTTCCACCACCAGCAAGATAGTCTAGGAATGTAAAATGCAGACCAAGAAGAGCTTCTAGTAGTTTAATAAAACACAGCAAAATTGACAAGATTGAGCACTTTCATATAAAAATATACTTCATCAGCATCTGTTACAAAAGCACAAACACCAAGTTTAAATACCCCTCCCTATAATCACATGACAGTTTGCATCATCAATGCACTCACTTGTAAAAAAAAAAAAAAAAAAAGCATGCCTTAAAGCAACAACATGTTACAGGTTAAGACTTAAAAAAATATTATGTTATCCACTAGTTTACAAATATAAAATGAAAATAAAAATAATCCTTGCCCGACAAAGTTTTATATCTATATATATATATATATATATATATATATATATATATATATATATATATATATATATTGTGTCTTTCGGCTTTTCCTGGTTAGGGGTCGCCACAGTGGAACTCCGGTCCGCTAATGATTGGTAGTTGATTTTTACGTGCCGTGTTACCAGCCCTGACGCACAACCTTCAATGAAAATATGCCCATTCACGCATGTCTTCACGCAGAAGACACTCTAGCTGAGAATCGAACCGGACAGCGTCTTACTGTGAGGCGACAATGCTACCGCAGCACCACCACCACAGCATATATATATATATATATATATATATATATATATATATATATATATATATATATATAGTCTGTTGAAATACCCAGAACAGCAGCACCTGGCTACACACTGTAAGATTTAAGTTTTAAAACACAAGCTATGACACCCCTTCATTGAGACCAGGGGGATTAGTAGCATTTAATATAAACTGCCAGCGCAGTTCCCTTTCTTCCAATTTATCCTTCCATGGTCCTCCTCTAAGGTCTTGTAACATTTGTTACAAAACAAAAATTTGAAAACTGTGACTGGGGGTACTCTATAATGTGTTTAGCAAGGGCATTTTTACTATCCACTTTTCTAATATCAGCTTTATGTTCATAAATACGCTCTGATTTTTCTCTTTGTCTTGCCTACATAAAAACTTCTACAGAATTGACATTACAAAAATTCCTAGAGCTGTCATTTGGTTTAACACCAGGTTATCACCTTCCAATATATCATTACAATAATTACAAAAGCCACATTTATAGGTGCCAGCCCTTTTGTTACTGCGTCCATATTTATAGTGGACAGATGTGTGCTCAAGATAGTTTTTAATAGTCTTGCCCCTTCTAAACACCACAGTTGGATGGTTCCCTATTTTGTCTCAGAATTCTTTAAACAAAGAAAAAAACTGCCAGTTTTTGATCAAAATACCCGTAATCTGAGGGGCCTCATTGCAAAACTCTGTAACAAAGGCTTTTTGCATAATAAACCCATTCACTTCTCTCCTAGAAAATGCACATGTGGCCAGAGTGGAGGTGGGGTGTTTAAGGGGTACTATATTTCCCTTCATTCTTTTCTCCATGATATTGTCCTGAATCATGGCAACTGTGCCCTCGGGATACCCCCTCTTAAGTAACGTGCCACGGTGTCTCACATTCTTCCACAAAGTGGTTGTGAGAGGAAACCATTCTGGCCAGTCTAATATATTGGCCTTTGATAATTCCTATTTTGTGATGGAGAAGGTGGTTACTCTCAAAATGTAATAAGTTGTTGCTGTATGTGGATTTTTTGTAAATTTTGCCAGCCCATTGTTCATTCTGATAATCTTTAAAAATGGTGACATCCAAATAATTGGTACTTTGCAACTGAATGGTATGAATAAACCTCCAAAAAGATGTAGAGGAGTTAATAAATTCCATAAAATCCCAGATCTCTTCTGGGGGTCTATCCCAGATGATAGAAATATCATCCAAAAAAATGAAGATATAACTTCCAAGGTTTAACCTCATAGTGTCTGAAAAGAACATGTCGTTCCCATTGCAACAGTGCTATATTGGCAAATATGGGGGCACAAGACACCCCCATGACTACTCCTTTCTTCTGCCTATAGTATTGCCCCTCCAGAAAAACAAAGTTATATTTCAGAACCAATTCCATGTATAAAACTAAAACATTAACAGTGTCATTGTTAAGCTCAGTGCATTCACACAGAAAATCATGGAACCATTCCAGACCTTGTTCGTGTGTTATAATGTTGAACAACTCAGTTACATCCACTGTTAAAAAAAACACAGTCCCTTGAAAATTCCAAGTTTTTCATTTTACCCTAAAAATCCCATGAATCCTTGCAAATGTGTTCAAAAGGTTCCAAACACTTCTTTAACAAAGAATCTACGTAGACACCAAGGGGGGTGGATTTTGCATTTACTGGCATTTACAATTGGTCTCATTGGTGGGTCAACAATGTTCTGTGAATATTTTGGATCCTGAATATACACGGGACAACAACATGTAATATCTGAAGAAACCTGTGTACTTCCGGTGTGATCTCCCCCTCTTCCACCATGTCTTGCAGAAAAAAATCAATTCTGCAGTATGCCAGTTTGATGCAACTCAATGACGTCTCCTCATACAAATCAGTGACATGACTCATCATTTTGTGCAAGTAGACTTCTCTGTGGGTCTATGTTAAATCATCGAACGCTTAAAAAAGCGAATGATGATTTATCGAACCCATGGAAGCGAAAGCTTACAATCTCAAATGCTTAGAACTGTGCCACAAAAAAAAAATAATAATAAAAATTTAAAACATTACACCCCCTACTTAAATATACCAACTCCAAGATCACACTACAGTGACGAAAATGGCAAAGTAAAGGAAGCGGCCAAGAGATTTCTTTCCCAGGGAAAGAATTCACTTTTTTGCCGTTTCGCTATTTTGCCTTTTCGTGCTCTCACGTTCGATCAAGATGCATTCGAAAGAATGCGTCTTCGATCATTTAATAGAAACCCTTCTCTTTTCATAGGAACCCTTCTCTGTTCATGACCACTACCCCTCCCCCTTTGTCGGGTTTCATGACCCTTAATATGCTAGGAACGCTAGTTGAAAAAGCAATGTCTACTCATGTTTATTCAAGTTACTTATGTTATGTTTAAATTTACAAAGGGCTCTGAAATCCAACTCTACCATTTTTTCAAACAATATTAAAGGCAATGGCAATGGGGGGGAGGGGGTTAAATTTGCTGCTACGTTTCAAAATATTGCTAGTAAAATCTGTTTGACTTCCCAATACTAGCCCCAGATTAATTTTTCTGAGGTATAACTTCAAGTCAATTAATAGTGTATCTATTTTAAATTGAGCAGAAGGAACAAACAACTCACCCTTGCTGAGTAGATCTGCATGTTTAACAGTACATTCAAAGTCACTGTAATTTAATAGTTTAAAGTCACCTGAATGATTAAATACCAACAAAGGTCCTTCTGTGGCATTTTACCCTTGAAAGTCAGACTCGTCGTCGGTTAATGCACTAAGTTCCTCAGTTATGCTGTATGATATCCCTGTGGTTGCTGCCACCTGCTTCCCTGGTTCCTTTTCCACTGGTTGTGCGAAACACTGTTCTGTCTCTGATTTTGTATTCTCTCGAAATGGCAAACAAATCCCTCCTGCCCTGGCTCTAAATGGCTCTCCTGATGTCTGTCGTGGTTGCACATGGCAGTTTCTGTTTCCTCTGTGACATCATCATGTGCAAAAAAAAATGTTGGATGCTGGAGATCTAGGATAAGCCCTCCCTTCTTCCCAGGCCACCCGGTCCCTCTCAAATTTCTTTTCCTTCCTAGACCTGATAAAAGAGATTTCACGATCCGCATTCCTAAAAATCTATTCCTACTCCCCCTGAAATGAGGGAAACTGTAGGTCTTTGTGTAAAACTGCATCCAACCTGCTTCACTAATGAGCACATCCAGTTCCTGTTGGTTAGGTTTGATAATACACTCCAATAGTTCGCACCCATGCCTGTCAAACATGACAAGCAACTCAGAGTAGAAAGAGCTCCCCTATTTAACACCATTGGGGAATTTCTAAGTTCTAAGGCCCCTGGGAATTCTTTGGGCTATGATGCTTTCCCACAAATAGGCATTCTCCAGCTGTAATTTGCAACATTTAGAAATAGTTTGTTCAAATGAAAACAAGTAAGTTTTGAAAGTTTGTGGTTCCTTACCAACACCATAGTTTCCAAAGGACAGTGATCCATTAAGCCCATTGTTTTAAATCCTTGTGCTGGTCTGTTTGAGGCTGGGAGGGAACAACCATAGTAGCCTCTCTAAAACGTGTTCTTTGACCAGCAGTTAACAAACAGCTTGGTGTTTGTTCAAATTCCTTAGCCTGCATACCACCATTGCATTTTTTTTGTAAATTATCCACCTTTTGAGTAAGTTCTCCATCTCATCTGCTTTCACTCCAGGTCCAGCCATACTGGTAAAGACAAAAAAGCAGGATAACCAAAATAACAAAGACCAAATCCAGCAAAATTCCACCACCAGCAAGATAGTCCAGGAATGAAAAATGCAGGCCAAGAAGTGCTTCCAGTAGTTTAATAAAACACAGCAAAATTGACAAGATTGAGCGCTTTCGTATAAAAATATACTTCGTCAGAATCTATTACAAAAGCAAACACCAAGTTTAAATACCCCTCCCTATAATCACATGACAGTTTGCATCATCAGTGCACTCACTTGTAAAAAAAAGCATGCCTTAAAGCAACAACATGTTTCAGGTTAAGACTTAAAAAATATTATGTTATCCACTAGTTTACAAATATAAAATGAAAATAAAAATAATCCTTGCCCGACAAAAAAGTTTTGTTTTATATATTTATATATATATATATATATATATATATTATAGATATATATATATATATATATATATATATATATATATATATATATATATATATATATATATATAAAATATAGTATATATATATATATATATATATAGTCTGTTGAAATGCCCAGCAACAGCACCTGGCTACACAGTGTAAGATTTAAGTTTTAAAACACAAGCTATAGACACCCCTTCATTGAGACCAGGGGGACTAGTAGCATTTATTCTAAACTGCCAATGCAGTTCCCTTTCTTCTAGTTTATCCCAATCCTTAGGGAAATGCAGAGATGTAAGCCTTAAATTAAGCATTTACATGCTGTATCTGCCTTTGCGTTTTTGCGTTTCCACCTACATGACTGGTCAAGTTAACTCAGACAAGGATAGATTTAAAATCTTATTTATTAAGGTCAACAGTTTTTTTAGGCTACTAGACTAGTAATGTGCCAGACGGATGTTGTAATCACTATCTTTGGTAGCCCAAATAAACAAAGTGTAAACTCTTGCACCCTCCTTTATTTGTCAATGGAAAGGTGATAAATGTAGGAGTGATGCCGTATCCTTGAGATTCAAGCTTAGTTGTAGCAAAGTTATCCGCTGGGCTCCTCTAAAGATAACTGTACTCCAAGAATTATATAAATTTAGTGGGTTGTTAGGAGCACATGACATGTTATATGCTTTTGCACTACTTCATTAAATGTGTCATAGGAAAAATCATTGAATGGCCAAATGATTAGAGCATTGAGCTGATTCAGTTGCAGGAACATAACATGTCACCATTATGAGTGTTTTTGATCACTGCTTCACTGAAGAAGACATACTTTTTTTCCTTCTCTTGTTTTTCTGTGTAAGTTTAATCTAAGGTAGATGGTCTCATTTGATCTTTAAAGCTAGAAATGGCCTTTTTTATTAGGGCAAAATATTCTAGTGCTATCCTTTTATAATTGAGCCTCTGATGCCCGGCTTATGGATGCTCAATTTTGTAAGTTGCTGAAGCTGAATTGTCCTCTTTGTAATAGTAGGAAATGGTGTGCAGAAGGGGGCAGAGGAATCACTGGTGGTCTCCAAAGCTATAAGAACTGGGGATTTAAAACCTTACCTGGGCAGATGGAGATAGACATCCAAGGAGAGAGATTTTCTTTCAACCATTTAGGTTTCCTCAACTCAAACCTTTATTTTTTAGTTCTTCAATTAAGTCAGGTTGCCCCATGAAAAAAATGAAACTTACTGATAGAGTATGGGAACTTGTGCAGTTTTCAGCCCTGGAAGTAGGTGGATGATACTTTACTCCACTGGCTGTCAGTGAGATGGTATCATTCAAAAAAATGAGCCCAGAAATGTCCATGCTCTGCCCATTTGAACCATCTAGTGGCTTCATGGAATTAATATTTCTCACCTTATGTTTATTTGGAATCCCCCCATAACTGTCCTTTTGCTTACACTGTGTAAATTCTTTAGTCACAGAATGAGTGAAAAAATATCCTGTTACTTTATTTCACGAAAGATGCAATTTTTTTGCTTTCCTGAGTAATGCCATTTTATTAAAAGTAAAACAGCAAATGTTTTTAAATTCATTCTATTTTCCCAAATAAAATAAGCACTGATGATGGATATACTTAAAAGAAATTTGATGTATATGTGGGCAATTGCTGACTTTTTCAATGGATTCTATTTATCCACAAAAGCAACAAAAGATTTAGTTTGGGGCAGGAGCATTATATAATTTTACCATAACTGCTGGACCTATGTCGGACAATAACAGTGCAAAGCTAACTGTATTGACTGTTAACCAAGTCTTCAAAAAAAGAACAGATGTAAATGCCATGAGTTGCTGTCTCTTGTGGGTGGGCTGCCATGTCATGGATGCAGCACAAGACTGCAACATATTTCAACAGGAAATGACCCACTTTGAAAAATGTCTGGCAGAATAACAACCTTCACCTCTAGCAAATACATGTAACTAAGTCCTGAATCAGAAATTATCCTTATGGTGCACTCACTAATAAATGGGTGTAATAAATATGTGTATCAGCTACAGTGTCTTATGTTTACTCATTATCCTGTGCAGGTCATAAGACATTTGTATCTCCACTCCATGTATATCATCACCTACTCGGACACCAAAACCAATACCAGAAACTCAGTCCTGTCCCTTTCACATTTAAAAAAATAAAGTTCATGCAATACATGCTCACACCCCACAAAAACAACCTCCCACATATAAATCAAAGCCCAAGCAATTAAAAGAAAATTCCACATTCTGCTACAGTTTAGCTCCACTGCTGGGCTACTTGTCTTCCTACAATATGATTCCAGTATTGTGTAGGTAACTAAAACTTGCTTGTACTTTATAAAACTGTAATTTCTTTGCCTTGGAGTCAAAGGAAAGGAAATACCACCCATCTTTTTAGACTTAACTTCACACATAATTTGAAGATGAATTTGTCTATACCTGAATGACATAGCACAAGCACAGAGAAATTTGTAGTTTACCCTATCAGGTACTCCTGACAATCTTATACAAGTAATTAGTCCTGTGATATCAGGAGCTCAGGCTTCTGTAAAAGACAGAGAGGGGTGAAACTGTTTTTCTTAGTCTTTATTGCAGAGGAAGAGAACTTGCATGATTCACAGTTGCTTCCAATGTAGCCATGCCTTTTATAGTAAAACGGAGCACTTAGATAAGTCAGTGGTTCAAAGGCAGTTATCACCTCTTTTGACAAATGTACATAATCAGCATCACAGTATTGAAATGCTAAACTTTAAATGTTTGTTGTTTGTGCTATTTTATATTTTAAGATGACTTGAATGTAGTCTGTGACATTTAGAGAAAAGTCAGAAAATATATTTTCTTGTAAAAGTATCAACATATTTACAAAAGTGTGGGGGAGACAGAACCAGATCATGATCAAATGGGGCCCCAGGCAGGGTAATGGATCGCCCCCCCCCCCCCATACACAGCACCCAATCCATCCAGCAGCCATTCCAGTACATGCTGTTTCTCCCCAGTTACTAAAACACTGTTCAAAACTCTCAGTGCGCATACTGTTTTCTGCTTTACTTCTACAGTGATTATAGACTTTTGGATTTAATTTAAAATTTTTATTTCAAATTTTATAGAACAAACATTGATAAACATTTGCTAAACAAAGCAATACAGTCTCGTAGTGAAAACAGACTTCGCATTAAAACTTCTCTGCCCCTGAAGATCACATTCATTGAAATGGCATTAAAATCCACATTGAAAGAAAATGCATGCAGCCAGTGGTGGATTAAGTTTATCTTTGGGCTGTTTACAAACTATAAGCTCCTTGCACACATTTTTGGGATCATGCAAACATGAAAGAGTTCTTTGATTCACTTTCCTGATTGTATTAAATTACATCTGTTGTATAATACAACACCATGTGTTAGAACGTGTTGTAAATTTATAGTTTTGAACATTTTTCCAGTAAGCAATGAAACAAAACATATGAACCAATAATGACAAAATTGCCAATTTCAGAACATTTCAACCATAAAAGGCCACTCAGACTTCTGTCATCCACCAGTATCAGTCAATATGCACAATTTCTGCAGAAATGAAAGTCATCTGAATAATTCCACATTAAAGAGATCTGTAACTAATGAAGAGGTTGCTGCTAGCAAACAACTTTATCATATGAGGTTACAAGGCTAATGACCCTAGGACCTTTACAAGCCTAGCCAAGTTTTACCCTTATTTCCACAAATAGCACCCATCATCCCTGTCCAAGCGAGACATAGGTGGAACCCCTGGGGTGAATTTATGGTTACTTGTCCAATTGTCCAAATTCCATTTGAAGAGGGCCAATGAGGTGCTCTGCTTGACATGAAGCAGGAATCTTTTCCAAAGGTTTGGTCACCTCTGGGAGGCAAATCTGTCCCTCCAGCAGGTTCTATTAATATTACATAACAGGTTAAGGCTATTAGAGTGAGTAACCTGTGTACCATTTGACTTACGGTTTTGCAGCATTTCTAATAAAGCAGGGTCAAAGATCACCTTGTATGCAAGGCAGAGATTGCCTCTGAGTAGTCTGTTTGAAACAGAATAAATTGACAGTGATTTCAGACTATCCTCATAGGACAGATGCGTCAGACCTTGAATTTTCCTTGAGGAACCTTTGTGGTCTCTCCAATTGCTGCAGGTGCTTGGAAAGGTACATACCAAAAGAGGCACTGTTTTCAATTATTGGCCTGATGAGGGAAGAGTACAGGGAGGTTATAACTTCTTTATTTTCTGGAGGCAGTGCCCTTGCTTATCAGATGAGCAATATTTAATGCCCTTGTTACCACTGTAGAGACATGGTGGTCAAATGTAAGTTTGTTGTCAATCTGTGTACACAGGTATCTCACCACTGAATGTGAACTTAGTGTGTTGTTATTGATGTGGTAGTTGGCAGGAACATTACTCTTACTGAAAGGGATGATGATGCATTTTTTTGCACTGAGTTTAAGGCCATGACTTTGGCACTAGTCATTTGTTTGTGTAAGTCCCTCTTGTAAGATATTAACATTGTTTGGAGATTGTATGACCTCTCCCAGATTGCAGTAATCAGCAATCTTTGTCAGCCACAGACCTTTAGTTTTGGCTTGAACTTTGGAGAAATAGATTCCAAACAGTAGAGGTTTCAGGACTGACCCCTGTGGAACACCACTGATTACAGGTCTGCCTTTGGAGGTGGATTCCCCTATTTTGACTATGTGGATTCTATTACTGAGCCAGTTAGCAATTGGTCTAATGGTATGCGGGTTGATACCTAGCTGGGTGATATTGTCAATTATGCCTGAGTGGAGGATAGTGTCAAAAGCTTGGCTAAGTCTAGGTAGGCTGTATGCACAGATTTCCCCTCATCAAGGGCCTTGGTGATTGGCTCGAAGAAGTCCACCAGGTTTAACAGGGATGATCTCTCTTTGACAAATCCAAATTGAGTAGGGTCAAGTGTTTGGAGGTTAACAATATCTTTGTTGATAAGGTTCATGATGGTTCTCTACATAGCCTTGCAGATAAGGCTAGTCAGGGTAATAGGTCTATAGTTCCCAGGGTCAGTGGAAGCACCACCTTTGTGTAAGAGAATAATGGTGGCATCTCTCCATTCAGCTGGGATGAAGCGAGTTCTTAGACTATGATTGAAGAGAGTACCCAATAGCATTGATATTTCTTGTTTGAGCCCATGTAGGACTCCATCTGGAATGTTATCAGGTCCCATGGATGCTGTGTTTTTGACCTTAGAGAGGGTGTTCATGACCTGCTCTTTAGAGATACAAGGTAGAGGACAGGTGTTAGGAATATCTTGGGGTAAGTGTGGCAGGAACAGGGGAGTGAAGTTCTCATAGAACCTGTCGGCTAACAGGTTAGCAATGTCCACAGGCTCAGTATATGTGGTATCATTAACTGCCAGTTTGGCACAGATCTGGGCCTTTCCTTTTCGGTTACGGATGTAACTAAAGAGTCCCTTATGGTTGTCCTTAGTTGAGGAAACTAATTTGGATTCATAGTTAGCTTTGGAGGACTTCACAAGAAGTCTTATTTGCTTGTTTAAGCTGAGGAGGGAGTGTTTCGAGTTTAGAGCTCACTCCCTCTTACTCTTAGACAGCAATTTCTTATTATTATTGTAAAGTCTGTTAAAAGCAGTTGTCCACCAGACAGGTTTGCTCTTCCTTGAGGTGCTCGTTTTGGTCCTATCTGCTACGGCCGTGTCAATGTAGTTGTTCAGGTGTTTGTATAGAACTCTGTATAGTTGCCAGTTCCATGAAGTGGGGAGGTGCATTGAAGCTATTTATAATCTGCTTTGGAGAAGTTTTTTAGTTTAGTTGGTGCTGGGGCGGGCAGGTGTAATAGTATCCTTGAATGAGACTGATTTATGGTCAGATTTCACCAGGGAAGACCTCACAATGGGGATGGTACAGTGGTCCCCTATATTGGTGAGCATCAGATCCAGGATGTTGGCACCCCTTGTGGGGGTGTCAACTAGTTGGTCCAGGGCATTGTAGTGAATGAAGTCAAGGAACCTTTGGGCAAGTGAGTTTGCACATAAATAATTTCCCCAGTCAATGTATGGGTAGTTAAAGTTGCCCAAAACCTATGGTGTTTGGATGTATCTTAATAGACTCAAATAGATCCAAATAGGCAGAGTTGGTGTCCTGAATCATGGAGGGGGGTCCTGTAGCTGGCAATGACTTGAATAGGTGTCCTACCAACAGTTAATTGCACCGGAAGTATCTCCAGGGAATGATGCTGTCTAACCAATCTGAAAGTGTATTTATCTTTAATGAATATTGATACACTTCCTCCGTTACTTTTCATGCCATCGGTTTGTGGTCTAAATGTTTGGGAGGAGGTGTAGCAAAGTATGGCTGGGGTGCTCTATGCAGACTTGAACCAGGTCTCTGACTGCACAAATGTCTACTGTTCCAAGGTGTGGACTGCTTCCAGTGAATGCAGTTTCATGTTAACACTCCTAGCGTGAGGTTGTTCTTAGATGGAGTTCTTACTTTGGGAATTTTGTCCTTCAGACACTGCCTAAAAACACAGTAAGGGAGTGGCAAGAGCCTTGGCCAGTACTCTAAATCCCAGCGGTGACAGATGAAGACCATCTCTGGCAAAGGTCTGTCAGTCATGTCATCCCAGGCTGACAGATACTGTATCCCCTTGGAATGACAACAGAAACTAAGCCAACTTTGAAGTCAAACATCTTCTGTTTGTATTGAGGCATTATCCTAGGTGAAGGTAAAATGCTGCTTAAGGTTAGGAACATACCATCCTGAGACACATAGACTCAATCATGTCTCTCTTCATATAGCCCAGAAAGGTACATCCCAAGTCATTCACACCAACATGGACTATGAAAGAGTCATAATAGTACTTGTTGTTGAGAGACTTCATAGGTTCATAGGTGTGTACTAGGCTAACGGCCCTGGAGCCTATTTAAGCCTAGTCCAAGAAGATTCCCTGGCATCATGCCACCCAAAGTTAGTTCCCAGTGCCCCTGTCAAGCAAAGCCACTGAAGTGATCCCCGGGGTGAACTTCCTATTACCCATCCACTTGTCAAGATTTCTCTTAAAGAGGGCCAGTGAAGTGCTGTGCTTGACGTGAATGGGAAGTTTGTTTCAGAGTCTGGGAAATCTCTGGGTTAAGAAACTATTCCTCCAGCATGTTCTGTTTATTGTGGTAATGAGGTTTAGGTCCGTGGCGCGTGTGGCATGGAGGGATTGGAATTTCTTTAGGTATAGCATATCTAGCAGCTCTGGGTCAGATATGGCTTGTGTAGGCTTGAGTGCATGTTTGATATGGCGGATCCTGGCACCTGACAGACAGCTGACCGTGACCTTCTCCTTATCCAGCCTGGTGAGAGGGACAGCTGTTTGTCTCAAGATGGAATCACCTATGACTAATATATTTGGATTTGTGTTTTGCCTTAAGGGTTTACAGGTGAGGCACTTGTATTTGAACAATAGTATTGTGTTCTCTAGAGGAAGTGTTATATGTAGCATGTTTGTGTTTGTGAGGTCTCTGTTGATAGGTATGTTTCTGGTGAGGACCTCCACATATGTAGATATGTGTGATGTGGGTTTGGGTGGAGTAGGAGATGAGGTGTGCATGCTGACGACCCGCTTATTGTCATATGTACTGACTGGTATGCGAGACTGAATGGATTTAAGGTTCTTAATATAGCTGCATCTCTCACATGTTGAGTTTGTGTGGTCTAGGAGCAGAGGGTTATCTGTGAACATGAGGCAGTTACTACACTGTCTCAGGGTGCTCATGTTGACCAAGCTGGCTGGAGAAACTGTGGGAAATCGTTCATCCATAGTGTTAGGTAAATTTAGTGTTTCTACAAATTCAGTGCCTGCTGCCCTTGAAGAATAAATTGCCTATGTTATGTTAAAAAAAATGTTAAGCTGGTAATATACAGGTTCATAGTTATTAGGCATTTCATCCAAAGGAGGACATACTCAGGACTGCAACACTTCACCCCCCTTAAAGTACTACACAGTATTGTATCAGCAAACCATTTACATGCTGTGGGAGTAGAACCCACAGCTTTTTGCATCAAAAGCAAGCATACATGTGCTACTAACAATGCTTTGCGCACTGTAAACAGACTTAGCAACAGTAAACTTTTCTTATCTTGAAGCTCACAACTCCTTAAAAATGCACCTGAAACTCAATTCCTTGAAAAATGCACCTGAAACTCAGTTCCTTGAAAAATGCAGCTTGGTAGTTGGGGTAGAGGATTCAGACTCTTGTTTCCTGTACAGGTAAGCTACAGGGTTTGAGCCTGAGCAAATTACAAACCACCTGCTATCCCCTAACTAGGGCATTACACATACACACACCTACCTAAAGTAAATATGAACAGGTTTCAAATATTGTTCTCGTGAACTTGGAAAGTTGCTAGAATAACAGGATTTGTGTTATGCATTTTTCCAAAAAATATGAAGTCTGAAACTCAGAAGTCTGTCATTATTTAGTAACTTCAAGCCTGAATGATTTTTCCAGAAAATCACACATTTTATGTGGAACAGACTAAAAATATGGGGCAAAAATCTGGACAGGTGAGAGGTATGCAACCTACCTACCTCAAACACATACACACACACCTGCCTACCTACCTGTGTCTTACCCACACATGCACTTACCTACCTCTTATATATACACACACACACACACACACACACACACACACACACACACACACCTTTCTTGTCCATCCATGATCCGTAGTCCAAACATCTTCTGTTTTTCAAGTTCTGCACATGCTGAAGATGAAGACATAAACAGCAGGTCACCCAGATACAGAAGACGAAGACACAGACACACACACACACACACAAAAACACACATACATCTGTTGTGTCTGTGTGACTAGAAACAAAGGGCATGCTTAAAGAAGAATGTCCTTAAAAAAATACATAATTTTTTTTTTTAAATTAAAAAATTAATCTCACTGCCAGCGGGCCCCCTCCCCGGACGGTGGGCCCTAGGCAGCTGCCTTGGTCGCCTAGTAATGAATCTGGTTCTAGAGGGTGGGATCAGTTCATCTTAGAGTATAAAAAGATAGTTTGAACAAAGGCTTGCAGTTTAGCTAATGTTTTGTTTGCAGCATTATAAATCCTAGTATACTGTGAAACAAGCCCTGAGACGCACACAAATGAGGGCCATTCAAAAAAATAAAAGAAAAACTCCTGTTACTGGAGGTTTATAAGATGACAGTGACTGACACTAATCCCATTATATGTCAGTGGCATGGGAATACACTACTACTTCCTTACATCTAGCATAACTCATGTAAAGCAAACTTGAAATGGATTATGGGAAAGAGAAAGGCTTGAAGAAAAACAAGATCATGATATGTCAAGCCCCATTGGCAACTGTTTTGCAGAAAACTTATTAAAATTCTTTAAGAACACCGTAAGAGGGATTTTGAGGTGTTAAAATAACTCCGAAAACAAAGAAAGACTGAAAAAAGTACATATTTTAGTTCTAATGTGGAGTTTTCCTTTTAATTTGAAAAAAGTGAAAAGTTAAAACAATAAAAAATAAAAGAAAATCTCAACTGCAACCCAAAAACTGGAAAGTGGTACTGTTGTTAAAGTGTGTCCAGTTTTAAAATTCTGCAGTAAGTAAGAATAACTTAGTTATCTGAATGTAACCGTCAGTATGTTGCTAAAATAACCACAGGTATGCCATTCAAATCACCTCACAACTACAGTAAGTTCACCTATATGATTACAGCCGTTCGTAATTAACAATGAAAACTGTAAAACCCTTTTCCATAGTTAGTGGAGGAAATAATCACAGCTCACAGAAACGTATGGGAAATAGTAACTAAAAGTACAGAAATAGATTAAAGCCCTGGTCATTAATCAGTTTAGAAAATTGCCACCTCTTACAGGATTAAATGGAAAACAGTAATCCAAAAATAGAACTACTGAGAGTGAGAGAGAGAAAAAAAAAGAAAACATTCATAAATTGAGTATGTGAGATGCCGGCTATGTGGATGGAGCTCTGATAGTCACAGAAGACTGGGGCTCAGTTAGCAGACTCACTCCTTCAGAAGTAGAATGTTTGCTACCTCTCCTTTCCTGTGGGAGAGTCAAGGGGTTTGTGGAGGTATAGATAACCCACAATGAAGATTGTGGCCTTCACCCTTCATTTACCATTGTCAAACAGACATCTGGAAGAAAATAAGTGCCCTCTATAGTACCAATGGCTTTAAAAGCTCTTAGCTACATCATTCTCCCATATGTTTGTGACAAGAGGGAAGTTCTGACAGCTTTGCAGAACTGTTTTACCTTTTGCTGCTGTTCTTTGATGGCTAGTACTGTCAGCTGTTAGACCCTAGAGCTACACCCAATCTTAACAGCACTTAGAGATTCTTAACAAAGACTTATTTAAGACATCTAAGTACTGTTAACATCAGTCTTGTGCTAGGGATGTGCTTAACTAGTTTATCTTTTTCTTGATTTCAGAGCGTAATGACAGCACACCATGCATTACATAGCATAGTTCTTATGTGTATTCCTGCCACCTCTCCTTCATATCTTATAGGATAATGTGCCAGTTCCGTTGGTGTTAAGTGATAAAGCCCTATGACCAAGGTGACCCAACTTTGAATTGACTTTGGCAGCTAATGGAGTTGACAGGAAGAAGAGAGAACTGACATGGCATTGCTGGTTTGCCTGTTTTTGAGGGGAGGAGAGTGGGGCATGTGCCTGGGGCATGCAGTCACATGATGGAGTCCCCAGTGGAGACCCAGAAACAACAGAGAAGCACTTGCTGCTAGGGTTGGAGCAGTCTTGAGGGGTTATGTTATTTGTGTAAGTGAGTAATATTTTCTTACTGGCACCCACTACAGGATGAACTCTGGAGAATGTTTCTGGGCATGCACCGTGGGGTTAGGTTAGGGCTAAAGGTAATGGGTGATGGCTGCTTAAATGAGCAGCGGCTAGGAGAGTGCCAAATAAAAAGCTTATAGGATGTTATGACCTTAATAACTATGTGCTGTGAGTGCAAGCAAGCAGGAGGTATAATCTCATTCAACTTACCTGTCCAACAACTTTCCTTCTGTGGTAAAAGGCAGAGGTCTTGATGATACTAAGGCTGTATAAGTATTCAAAGTTGAGGGTATAGTTAAGCTATCATGTTCAAACTGCATGCTGAAGTAAAAATAAGGACTGTCTTGTCATATTTGTAGAATAGTGAGCTATCTTTCAGCATGTGTCTGAGAATAAGGATGTTGCAAGTTTTTATTATAAATCCTGAAATGTTTTAAATAAAGGATAAATTCTCCCACCAGATTCTTGGAATTTTAACATTTGTAAATGTTCTCTCTTTGGTAAAGAAAGTGTTGCAAGAAGCCATTTACAATTTTACCCTGTAATGTTGAAAGTATCATAAAATGAATTACTTGAGGGGGAGCTCTTGTTAAAATTAGTGCCTAGATGAGGAGAATCAAAAAGCTGAAAAGAAGAATCTTTATGGTCAGAAATAGTATGTTCCCCTATAGTTCCTTGAAACTTACACTAGCTTCCCAACTGCCTGACTAAAATTCCAAAAAGCTGACAGCTTTTGTATACCCCATAAAACACATTTATTGAAGCCCATGCAATTCATAGGCCTGTACATCATGTAGTTTAAGAAATGCCCCCATACTGGAGGCTTCTCCCCAAATCCTTGTTTTGCAGTATTTTCATTTGGAAATTACTGTACCTTGGAGAAAGCTTAAACAATAACTCTCACAAAACATACAAGTAATTATTTTTCTGTTATCTTTATTTTATTGGATAGCTGTGTACTTGGGGAATGCATACATTATTTTGTTCAGGAAAACATTGCGTTTATGTGGACTGAGCAAAAATATATATATGATCAGGTACTTCTTGACCTGTAAACCTGTAGCAGCTGTATATTGAGAAATTTTGGATTGTAAAACAAAATTATATTTGCAGTAATGAGGAACAGCTTCAAAAGAGCATTCAGGCTTTTCTAACAAACTAGAGTTTTTTGTTTTTTATTCAAGGCTTTCAATGGTACCACATTGTGCGTGGTGGTTGATTCTAAATTCCTGTACATTGGTCACAGAAGGGTACAACCATCAGTCCTGATTACTTCTCCAGGGGGCTGGAACAAGTTCCTGTAACATTTTTTTTTTTTTTTTTGTTATAATCAGTGGCAGCATTAATGTTGAGTAGGTTGGAGGCAGAAGAAGATGCCCTTCTAAACTAAAGGGAAATCAGCCATAGATAATGGGAAAATTTCCAGAATTTTCACAGTGAAGACCTGCAGCTCGGGCTTCTTAACCTTTAGCATGACCTCTGGAAAAACAATGAGTGCATTGATGTTGATACTAACAAAGGTGACTGATCTTATGTGTTTCAGGAACTGATGTCAGTAGCGATTGCCTGTACAGAGTAATAACCAACTTTGCAATCCCATTTGTGTGTGTTTATAGGTTCATAGGTAGGTACTAGGCTATCTGCCCAAGGGCATTTATAAGCCTAGCCAGAGTGTGTCAGCTTTCGCTGCCCCATTGATTAATTAACTGAGCCTCCTGTGAAGAAGAGCCAATGGAGTGATCCCAGGGGTGTATTTTCTGTTACCCATCCACTCGTCAAGGTTTCTCTTGAAGAGTGTTAGTGAGGGGCTCTGCCTAATGTAGTTAGGAATTTTGTTTCAAAGCATGGGGAGACTCTGTGACAGGAATCTATCCCTCCAGCTTGTTCTATTTATTGCTGTGGCGAGGTTTAGCTCACTAGAGTGAGTGGCTCGCAGTGACTTGAATTTCTTTAGGTGGAGCATGTCCATCAATTCTGAGTTGGACATGGCTTTGAAAGTCAGGCAGAGATCACCTATGAGTAAGCGATATGCCACTGAGTACAGACGGAGTTTTTCCAGTCAGGCTGCATAGGACATATGTTTGAGGCCAGTAATCCTCTTGGTGAGGTACTTTTGTGGTCTTTCCAGCTGTTGGAAGTGTCTTGTGAGGTACATCCCAAATGAGGCATTGTACTCTATGATGGGTCTGATGAGTGACGAGTAGAGGGGCACTATAACCTCTTTATTTCTAGATGCAAATCCTTTAGTAATTAGATGGGCTACATAGAAGGATTTCCTAACTACTTTGGCAATATGATTGTCAAAGGAGAGATGACTATCTACCTGGGTCCCCAGATCTCTTATTACCTCTTCTGTATTAAGGGGGCTGCCACCTATGTGGTAATTCATGGGTGTTTTGTTTTTCCCAAACGGGATGACTATGCATTTTTTGGCATTTAGCTTGAGACCATGACTTTGACACCAGGTGTCCATCTCAGTAAGGCCCTTTTGGAGAATGTCCGTGTCAGCCAGAGAGTCAGTTATGGCTCCCAGTTTGCAGTCATCGGCAAACTTGGTTAGCCATAGTCCTCCTGTGTTTGCCTGTACTTCTGAGAAGTATATGCCGAACAGTAGGGGTCCCAGGACCAAGCCTTGTGGGACACCTCTTGTGACTGGTTTAGAGTCAGACGTGGACCCCACTATTCTTACCGTGTGAGTTCTGTCTGTAAGCCAGTTGGCAACCCATCTCGTGACGTAAGGGCTTATGTTCAGGTTGGTGAGTTTTTCTATAATTCCCGAGTGGGGAATGGTGTCGAAAGCCTTGGCGAGGTCAAGGTAGGCTGTGTGAACCTCCTTCCCCTCATCTGTGGCTTTGGTGACTGTCTCGAAGAAGTCAACCAGGTTTAGTAGGCATGATCTGCCCTTAACAAAGCCGAACTGGGTCGGGTCAAGTGTTTGGAGGTTCCCAATGTCTTTGTTAATGAGTTCCATGATGATGCGCTCCATAGCCTTGCAGACCAGGCTAGTCAGGCTTATGGGGCGATAGTTACCAGGGTCAGTTGTGGCCCCTCCTTTGTGGAGCGAAATAACCGTTGCTGTGCGCCATTCTATGGGCACGTAGCCTGTGGAGAGGCTGAAGTTGAACAGTGTGTTTAGGTGGGGGGGTTAGTTCGTTCTGTAGTTCATGCAAGACGCAGCCTGGGAAACCAACTGGCCCCATTGATGCTGTGCTTTTGGCTTTTGAAAGTGCTGTTTTCACCTGTGTGTCTGTGATTTCCGGGACACTACACTTTTCCGGTATTGTTTTGAGCCCTTTTGGGGGTGAGGGGGGGTGAAGTTTGCACTGACTCTATCTGCCAGGATGTTGGCAATATCTGTAGGTTCAGTATATTTTGTGCTATTTTGCACTAGCTCAGAGCATATCTGTGAGTTGCCACTTAGATTCTTGACATAGTTAAAGAAGGCTTTGTGGTTATCTTTCGAATCCTTGGCTATTTTTCTTTAGAAGTTAGCCTTAGATGATTTTATGAGGGACCTTAGTTTCTTACTGATACTGATCAGGGATGTCTTTCCTTCTTAGGATTTGCTTTTTTTCTGAACTAGTTTTCTCCTCCTATTGTATAGCCTGTTTATGGCAGGGGTCCACCAGACTGGTTCCCTTCTCTTAGGGGAGTGAGTCTTGGTTTTGCTAGGGATGGCACAATCCATGCATCCTTGTAAGTGCTCATAGAGTGCATTTGTAAAGGTTCCTGCATCTTAAACACTGTTATCCTTTAACGTGGGGGCTGTGAAACTTATCACCTCTGTCTTAAGTAAAGTGGTTTGCTATAGAAAAGTTTATCACTGTGGTTTCCTTGGTTGGGGGTGGTGGTGTGGTCCACCAGAGTGATTAGTTTATGGTCTGATCTAACCAGTGACAGGTTGACCTCCGGTGCGGACCAACTTTCGCCCATGTTGGTGATGACCAGTTCCAATATGTTTTCACCTCGGGTAGGGGAGTTTACCAGCTGATCCAGGGCATTTGAGTTGATAAATTCCAGAAAGTGCTGGACCTGGGAGTTTGTACTTGAGTAGTTTTCCCAGTTAACGCTAGGGTAATTGAAATCGCCCAATATCAGGGTGTTCGGTAGGACCTTCATGTTTTCCATTGTCTCCAGAAAGGCAGAGTGGTGGTCTTGGGTCATGGAGGGTGATCTGTAGCAGGCCACAATTTGCATTGCAGATTTGTCCTATGTTAGTTGCACATGGATGATCTCAGAGGTATCATGCTGCACCACTAACCTGGAGGTGTAGGTATCCTTGATGAATATGGATACACCCCCTCCTTTTGTGTTTCGGTCCATGTTTTGTGGCCGAAATGTGTGGTATGAGTTATAGCCCGGTAGTGCTGGGGTGCTCTGTGGAGCCTTAAACCAGGTTTCAGTTACTGCACAGATGTCTATGTTCTCCATACTGAGGAGTGCTTCGAGTGTGTGCATTTTGAGATTTAAACTCCTGGCGTTGAGTAGCATAGCCCTCATTTTTTTATTTGTGCTGTTTACGGAGGTGGGTTTGACTTTTGAGCCTTGCCTAAAAAAGGCACTATGGGGGCAGCAAGAGCCTTGGCCAGTATTCGAAAGCCTAGGGGTGACAGGTGCAAGCCATCTCTTGCGAAGCAATGAGGCTTGTCGAGCATGTCGTCCCAGGCTGACAGACACTGGATCCCCTTTGAATGACACCAGAAGCTTAGCCAATAGTTGAAATTGATCATTTTTTCTTTATACTGCGATATAATTCTTGGTGAGGACAGGATGCTAGTCAGGGTCATACCCACCTGGGCTACATGATGAGAGCTCTTCCATGTCTTTTTTCATGTAGTCCAGGGAGGTATGTTCTCAGGCCATTCACACCAACATGAATACTGACAGTCATATTTGTACTTGTTCTGGAGTGACCTGAGTGCTTGTGTTATGTGGTGGATTGTGGCTCCCAACAGGCAGCTAACAGTAACCTTCTCCTTGTCCAGCCTTATGAGAGAAGGCAGAGTTCCAAAAGCCGCTGAGAATGATGCTTTCTTAATAGATTAATCAAGGTGAGTCAGAAGAGAGATTACTTTCAGGTCTGTATTTCATTTCTGAGACACACAGCTGCAAGCCCTTGAATTAGAAACTAACAAGTACAAAAATTCAGGAGAACAATGAATGCTGAGCATCACTGTTCTCCCTTCAAATTTGTTTTTTGCAGGGAGCAAACTCCTTTACTCCTTCCCCAAATCTGAGTGGAAGCCCTCCAAGGTCCCACAGTTTATACATGCCACTACCAAGATCACAATGTCTCAGGGAAAAGGAAAGGAAATACCTCAGAGAAAAAGCAGAATAGGATTTTGTATGTACAAGTCTGAATTTTCACTTATTCCGTCTCATTATACTGGTACTTGAGGTAACGAGTCTTGGAATATCAAGCCATTACCTTACTTTCTTTTTTTTTTCAGTTCTTCCAAGCAATTCTCTCTCTGTCTTTTTAGACTTCAGAAGCCTTTAGGCTAAGATCAAAGCTTAAGCTTTCTGTCTTCTTAATTTCTTAGCCTGTCACTGCTTAACTTTATGTTCGTGGGCCAAGCAAAAAAGACTGAGAATGAAAATGATTTACGCTATTTGCCTTCTACAGCTTTATTGGTGACATATTCATTTGCCTTCAGTAGAAGTGGTGTCAGTGATGGTAAAATAAATATCGGTGAAAAAAGCAGTCAGTGAAAGAAATATATTGAACTTTGGAGTAAAAACCTTTGTTGGGCGCACTGGGAGAAACAGGGCAAAACTCTTGAAACATGGATAAGAATTAAGTAGACCTTACAGCAATGAAAGATATTTAAGAGAACCTCATGCCTACCTACATCACTGCTGCCTCAGGAGGAGATCCATGTTTGTACTTCCCAGGGAAGAAACCACTGTTTTGACCGTTTTGGAGTTTCTAGTTGGAAAAGGGCACAGATAATGCAGGTATAACTCAGATTTTAAGATCAGTTTTTGCAATGGTTCTCACCAAAGCAGGTGTAACTAATAATGTAATTTACCCAGTATATGTTAAAAATGTATATTTATTTAACATTTGTCTACCAGGAAAGTTTGACTGAGACAGAGCTCATTTTGAGTGGAGGGCTGGGGAGAAATACTCCAGACGCATGTTTTTAGAATGTGGGAGGAAACTGGAGCACCTAGAGGAAACTTATGTGACTGCAGGATGACATGCAGACTCTGTACAGAAGGCACCCAAGCCGAGAATCAAACCGGAGAACCTCTTGCTGTGAGACGGCAATGCTAATCACTGCACCACTGCGTTAGTAATCCAATTTTAGTGATTAGTAAAAAAAAAAAAAAAAAATCCTAATTCACATGCAACTGGAGAAATATTTTGTAATGTTGCATGAGTGCAAAATATTTATATCTGGGACTTCCATTTGGAAAGTGAAGTTGGTTGCATGTCTGATCTCTTCGCTCTGACAAATTAGTTGAAAATTTAAATTTCTCTACTTATAAAAGACCTACGTGTATCATTACATACTTTCTACCTGCCATCCTCAGTTGTTGCATGCTACTGTTTTTGGAGAAAACTATAGGAAAATCCAACAGTTGCCAACCCTGCGTGGTGGCCAACCTTTAAAGAATTCACTGAACGTAATGGGTCCTCAACACCAGTCTATGGCTACAGAGAGAATTCTTCTTGATATGTTTGTAGCTAATCATGTTTGAATTAATTTAGATTAAGAGAACACTTTCTTGTAGAAAAAATATTTGAAGGTAAAAGAAATGAAGGAAGCTTTGCTCGCACACTCAGACCAAATCCAAGAATTGTCTTGGGAAGTGAGAGAAGCAAACCATATGCTGACTAAAAAAAAAAAAAAAAAAACTTAACTGAATGCCTGGAATTGAAATGTCAAGATTAGGAAGATGCAGCTCTTGAGACAATAGCGTGAGTAGGTTTACAGGAATGGGTGGAGAGTGATGTTTGTGTAGTCGTCACGAAAAATATATTGGTGGTATGGACAGGACATTCACACAATGGGCACCTGGAGTTTTTTTTTTTTTTTTTTTTATCATTTCAGTTGAGTAAAAGCATCCTTACGTGATCTTGGTCTGTTTTGCCCCTTTCCCATTTGCAGACTATCTCTCAAAAGTAACAAATTTGTCATGTCTGTTCTGGACAGGAGTCCATACCTTCAAATTTAAGCTGTATATCAAGTTGAATTTTTCAGGCTTGGAGTCCTGTTTACCTACAGGTTTATGATAAGGGCGAATTGCAGTGGCACTCTGAGGGCTATAATTTGTGTTAAACATTAAACTATAACAAACTGGGACATAGAGTTTTTGCCATTGAATTGGATACGCCATCATTCACAGCAACAGAATTTGTGGAATTGGATTGGCTGGATGTATGTTTTGATTTAAATACTGTTTTATATGTATTATACACCACAGTATTGTGACACAAAAGATCCTGAAAAATAATGAAGTTATAGGAGTGTCTGTACTCTGGCATTGTAATCATCTAATGTGTCAAGAACAGTGAAATGTCTGGTTTCTTTCTCAGATTCCTCTGCCACGACCATTTCAGAGGCCGGCATGGACCCGACCCATGCATGTCCCTCTAGGTTTTGCAGACGTCCTCCTCAGATGTACAGGGGGACAGTGACTGGTTATTACTGAAGAGCCTAGGGTATCCCTCAGATTTTATTTAGGGAAAGGTCCTGACTACCATTATTGCTGTCAGGGGTCAGAACCTCCAAACTTTTTCAAGGCTGACTTCCCTCTTAAAAAGAAGCAGAAAACTAAACATATCTTGCCTACTCCCAAAGATCCTCAGAGTGAATGGCAGAACTTCATCAAGGCTTGTTTAATGCCCTTATGGCTCTCAAGCCTTCACAAAGGTTTTTTGTTCCTGCTCCCCCTGGTCTTCTACCCCTCTTAAGAAGCCTAGAGAATAGTATTCTTCTGAGGAGGATGCTGCTGATTCTGATGAAGAATCCCTAACTTATTCCTCCCAGATTCCTGTGCCATTGGACAATGGTTCTGAGGAAGAAGCTTATCAGTCTTGACTCTTGTTTTGAGGAAATTTCATTTGGTGATACTGTTTCCAGAATGATTGAATCTTTCAAATGGAAGTATGCTGAAGTGTCTGATGTTCAGAAGAGGTACTGTGAGCTTTTACAGATCGTCTCCTCGGCTGTCTGCTGTTCCTCTGTTTCTTGCTGCCTTACTGGATGCTTTTTCTGCTGATTCTCAACTCCCTGCTCCCAAAAATCTGATTGGTTTTATAAAGTGGCTGAGGAATGAATGCAAGTTTCTATGCAAGTGTCCCTCTGCTGACCCTTCTGTAGTGTCAGTGGCTTCAGATAAGCCTTCCAAATTGTTGCCTTCTACTAAATTGCTGCCATCTGATAAGGATAGCAGAACCATGGAGAGACTGGGTACGAAGATGTGTACGTCTGCTACCCTAGCCTTTCAAGCTGTTAATTATCAGACACACATGACTAGGTATGTTTCGGCTCGTCGCTGTCAAGCTTGTCATGCTATTGCTGATCTCCCCCATTCTTGGGGGAAGACCTCTGCTCTTGCTTTGCCTGGGACATCCTCCCAAGTAGCTCACCATTCCATTAAATGCAGTTATGATGCAGCTGATGCTTCATCTAGGACTTCTGCGTTTGGATATGTTTTAAGGAGTTATTCCTGGCTCAGACTTCAGCCTTTAAACTGATGATGTCAAGGTGAAACTGATGGCTGCTCCTCTGGATAATAAACATTTGTTTGCTGCTGCAGAGTTGTATAAATCCCTGCAAGAAAAGGGCAAGGCCTTACAAGAGTTGAAGCATATTTTTGTTTCTCCTGTGCCCATGTTCAGAGGAATTATCCTAATAAGCCTGCCATTGTCCTTAAACAGTCTCGCCCTCTCCCCAAAGGTAAAAAGGGTGGTAGCAGGGCTCCCCCTGCTAAGGCTATCCAAACTTCTCATACTTAGAATCCTTCTTTTCAAGATGAACCAGGTGCTGTCTGACTATCCTGTTCTTCTCAGTCACATTCCTCTTTCTCTGTGTCTTTCCCTGTTCCTTCCAATTTTGTAAAAATGACCCAAGACTACTGTGTTTTTTCCATAATTCAACAGGGTTATTACATTGTTGGAAATCTCTAGCCACCTCCTTTTTGGGCATTCTACATCCTCCTCAGGAACAATTGCAGTTTTTTCCAGAGGTGCTTCGGGGCCTGTTGGCTCAACAAAGTATTCAACAGGTTCCAACCCCTCACAAGGGGAAGGGGTTTTACTCCAGAATGTTCTTAGTCCCCAGGAAAGAAGGCACCTTGGAGACCCATTCTGGATCTTTCTCAGCTAAACATTTTTTAGAAGGTCCCTTCCTTTTAAATGCTATCCCTTTAGACCTTATTTGCTTTGCTGCTACTTCAGACTTTCCTAGTTTCCCTCGATCTCAGGGATGCTTATATACACATTTATATTCATCCCCTTTTCAGGAAGTTTTTACATTTCTCTGTTGCTTCCTTTTTTTTTTTCAGTTGTCTGCTTTGCCCTTTGGCCTGTCTACTACCCCAAGGGTCTTCACCAAAAGCTTCTCTCCCGTGATTGCTTTCTGCAGACTAAGGGGGATACAGGTCTTTCCTATTTGAATAACCTATTTATTCAGGCCTCCTCTCAAGAGATCTTACTTCAGCATCTACACTTTACCATTGCTCTCTTGCAAAGCCTGGGGTTTATAGTAAATTTCCAGAAGTCATTCCCAACTCCTTCTTAGGGTCATTTTTTTTGGGTTGCAGGATTCAGACTATTCCAGTGCTGGATCCCTGCCTCATTCCAAGCCTTTAACTCTCATTGCTTTCTTCCAATCCCTTCTTTTTCTGACCAGTAACAGCCAGAGAATGTTCGAGGGCACTAGGTTATATGGCTTCCACCATTCCTCTGCTCCATCTTGCCGTGTTCCACATGAGAAAGCTTTAGTGGTTTCTGAATTCAGTTTGGCTTCACCATTCTCTCCTCCTTTAGATTTTCTAGTCCCTCTACTTCCATGCCTCAAGCTGGAATATCAGGGGTGGATTCATCAGTTGCCCCTCAACCAAAGGCTTCCTTTTCAACCTCCATTCCCCTGTCAAGAATGTTTCATGGATGCCTTGGACATGGGATGGGGGCCTCCTTCGGCCCTCTGAAGGTACAGGGCCTTTGGTCACTTTGACAAAAGAAAGACCACATCACTATTAAAGAGATTGCAGTGCTTCTGCTGGCTCTTCAGGTTTTTCATTCTCTTTCTTCTAGGGCCTCTCAAGATTCTCACAGACAATACCACAGTAATGTGGTATGTCAACAAGCAAGGGGGGGCAAGGTCTTATCTCCTATGCAGGTTAAACCTTCAGGTTTGGAAGCTAGCTATCCAGTATCAGGTGACCCTTCAGGCAGTTTACATTCTCTCAGATCAGAACATAGTGGCAGATTTTCTGACCAGGTCCATAACACTATCCCTTGAGTAGAAGCTTCACAGGGATATGTTTCTGGACATTTTCCACCAGTCCGGTACTCCTCAAGTAGATCTGTTTGCCTCCCCTCTGAACAGATAACTTCCTCTATTTTGTGCCACAGTCCCACGACCTCTGGCTGGAAGGTGGACACCCGCTCTTTTTCTTGGAAGATGTTGTTTTTTTATGCCTTCCCTCTCCTTCCTCTCATTCTGAAATTCATGTTCAAGATAAAACAGGATGCTATCAGAATCATGCTGGTGACTCCCTTTTGGCTCAGACAGCATTGGTTCCCTCTTCTGCATCTTTCCCAGGGCAATCATCACAAGTTACCTTACAGGGTGGACACAAGACAAGGGATCTCTCATCCAGTCTCACCTGTCCACACTTCAATTGACATTGTGGGTGATAGGGTTTTGATCTGTTACAGACACTTTTTTTGTGAGGACATCCTTCGGCTCCTGCAGGAGGCTAGGAAACCTTACTTATCCAAATGGAAGAAGTTTTCTGTTTGATGTCTTTCTCATAACCTGGATCCACTTACTGTAGATGTTCCTTTGGTTCTCTCTTATTTCTGTGAATTGCTCAATGCTGGGTTGGCCTATTCTTCAGTTAAAGCCTTGTTATCAGCTATCTCTACTTGTCTGCCTTTGACTGCCCCTTTAGCTTCTAGATTTTTTAAAGGCCTTCACATTAGGCTTACCAGGAAGCCTGCCTCTCCCTCCTGGGACCTCAGTTTTGTTTTAGAGAAATTGACTCGGGGTGCTTCTGAGCCTGCTGCTTCAATTTCCTTACAACATTGTTCTTGGAAGACTGTTCTTCTTTTGGCCCTTATTTCTGACAGACTGGTGTCTGAGCTGCAAGATCTTATGCCTCTTCCTGTTTTTTTAGTTTTTCATAAGGACAAAGTGCCCCCCCGTACTAATCCTTTTTATGTGCCCAAGGTGGTTAATGAGTTGTCTCTTTATCGGTCTATTCATTTGCCCACTTTTTT
The DNA here is from genome assembly GCF_019279795.1 of Protopterus annectens. Classification (NCBI taxonomy): domain Eukaryota; kingdom Metazoa; phylum Chordata; order Ceratodontiformes; family Protopteridae; genus Protopterus; species Protopterus annectens. The sequence continues at coordinate 1,146,056,274 of NC_056746.1, forward strand.
CCCTTCTCCACAGTCTGTTAGTGAGGAGGTTTTGCACACATTGGATTTGCACAGACAACTCTGGTATTATTTGGATAGGACTAAAGCTTTTTTGTGAATCTGAACAGCTTTTTATTTCTTTTCATTCTAGGTCTTCAGGTTTGGCTGTTTCCAAGCAAATAATTTCTTCTTGGATATCTAAAGTTATTTTTTTGCTATTCTGTGCATGAGAAGAGCTTTCCTTCTTCTGTTAAGGCTCATTCCACTAGAGCTGTGGCTTCTTCTGGTGCTTTTTTCAACAGTTTGGATACTAATTCTATTCTTGAGATGGCAAGACTTCTGTGCATACCTTTATTAAGTTAGATATGATTTGTAGAGCCAGAGCTGGCTTTGCCAGGGCCATTCTCCATGGCTTCCTAGAGGGCTATGCTTGCCCTTCCTCCTCCCAGTCTTCCTGAGCTTTTGCATTCTTCCTATTGTAAAGAATACTGCAACATGATATGGAAGGACATAGTACAGTTGTGTAAAATCTTACCATAACAGTACTGTCCTTTTCACAATTGTATTCATTCCCTCCCTCCCTCCTCCCTGTGGTCCTTTTCCCTACTGTATGTGTTTGCTACCTTTTTTTTTTTTTTTTTAATATCCTTGAACTGTCATTCCTACCAGGGAGTTTTTAGTTCTGAGGATGGTACAGCTGGACATTATGTTTATACCCTCTGCCATGCGCAGGGAGCATATGTGTGACATACAGCGTACCCTTTACAACCAAAAGGCTTTGGTATACTGGCCAGATGTTGGGTTGCTCTTGGCAGGGGATCCCTATTGTAAAGAATACTGTAACAGTGAAGAGAAGGACGTCTATTGTTATGGTAAGATTTTACACAACTGTACTTTCTAAGAATCATTAGTAAATTTTAATACATGTACATTTTAATACCAAGTTATTCGGATGTTGCTGATATTCAGATGTACTGTAGTGGGTTAATAACTATTCTTGTGTATCTGCTTAGTTGTAATTGCTCCAGGCAATCTGCTTGATTTCAATTATTGCAGGCAATTTGATACTGTTTTTAGTTGACAGTAAGATTTATTGTAGTCATTACTGGTTTCATATCGTGATTATGTCGAGCTTAAAAAATGATGTGTCTAGTTTGGGTGTTTGTTTTCTTATTAAATGGAATCAGACTTTTGAAGGTAGTCCCAAAAAGACAGACACTCAGTTAAGGGGATTTTACAGCTGTAACGTATAGGGCTTAAAAGATCTCAAAACTTAACTGCACTAACAAGGTCACTCTAGATTTAGTAGGATTGATTGGCAGCTGCAGGCTATACAGGGTACTTGTTGGCATACAGAATACATATTTTCCTTTTGTACTATATTGAAGGAGCTATTAAAGCCTATGGGGTATTAATAACTCCAATCCAAAAGATACTGTCTTCTTCTTGAAAGCTTGAAAATTTGCTTTTTTATATAGTTGGTCATTAATTTTAGGTATTTGTGGGAGATTGCTTTGTTTTGAAATAGTGGGTCAACTAATTAAAAAAAAAATGTTAGAGACTGAAATAGCTATTTGTCTCAGCAGGCTAACTATTATTGATACCTGGGCAGAAGATACAAAGACATAAAAGCAATTGTATTATGAGTAAAAAATGAGGAATGCTTCATTTACGTTTGTACCTTGAAATGAAAGTGGCTTAAATTCACCCATTCAACATGCAGAGCTATTCAGTTACTCCCCGAGGCAGAAGCCAGCTTTCTTAATGTTCCAAGAAAACAGATTTATACTAGCTTGAGCATAAAATGCTCCTTACATGCCAGTAAAGGATATCTAGGAGGGCTTAATATTCGACTGGTTTCTGTATATATTCCTCTAGAGAATTAGTATACAGGAAGCTACAACAATGTGCAGAGAGGGCAGAGGGCTTCCAAGATGGCTCCACACTGAATAACTCCTTAATTTCAGCTCTCCCATTGTGAAAACAGAAACTCGAGAGAGATAGTAAACTTGTTTTTTGAGTACATTTCAGTAACTGGCTAGAAAGCACACTGACTGGATGTCAGCAAAAAAGGAAATTCAGAGAACCTGAAAGGAAATTAATCACAAAAGGTGAAGAAAAAAACACTGACTGAGAAGAATTCTTCAGCTGTTCATCAAAAAGCAATGCAAGCTCCAACTTTGGTGCAAGAATGGCTTTCAGTAACCTGGAGGAATAAATAAGTCAAGTGTACACAGAGCTGATTAAAATAAACAAAACACTGATGGATTATATCAACTCAAATAACAAAAGGATGGAAAAAATAGAAGAAGCTTTAAACAGATATTCAGATGAGGTGATAAAACTGCAAAAATCAGAGGATGAAATGAAGAAAAGGCTGTCTGAATATGAAACGGGTCAAGAAGAGATGTTTCAAAAAATAGAATTAGAGGACAGAGCATGTAGGAAAAACCTGAGATTTTCTGCTGTAACAAAGAAGCTGGAAGGAGCAGACTGTATGAATTTTATGAAAGCACAAATATGCAACTAGACTGGTATACCACAGCAGGAGTTTTTAATTGAAAGGACCCATTGTGTGTATGCTCCAAACCTGAGCATGGGAAATCAACCTAATCCTTTAATAGTAAAGATGCAGAAGGATTTGAGTCTGACAAAACTATGGCAGAAGGACGAAGTACTAGAAGTGGGAGACAGAGTGTTTGTGGAAAATGATTACCCACTGTACATCAGACAGAAGAGTAAATTTATTCTACTAATCAGGGAATGTCAAGAAGCAGGAGTGAGATTCAATCTGCTGTACCCAGCTCTCTTCAGAATATTCTTTACTGGAGGGACAAAATAATTTTTTGATGAACATTTGTCCAACAAAAAGTGAACTGTGAAGCAGGAGGAAATTCTGCTTCTTGTTTGTGTGGTAATAAAGACCACAGAGAAACTGTGCCAGTGAAACCTTTTCCAATGTTTCAATGGAAAATGCTTGAGAGAGGGAAGAAAACACAAGAGCTGACTAGAATAAATAAGAGTATGTTGGAAATGGGGCAGAAAATTGATTTTGAAGATGGAGATAAACAGGAATAAAACCAGCATCTCTGAAATTGACAAATAAATGTGGGATTACAGAGCATTAATTCTATTTGTGTAACGTGACAAAACAAGAAAACCTGGAAATATTGCACTTTTTTTACTTTGTTAAACTTGTAGGGGACACTAAACCATATTCCCTACTTTGTGTCATTAATGTTTGGGGGAAGAGGAGGCAGAGAGTTATCTGTAAGTAAAACAAAATTTTGTTAACAGTAGTATTTTTATAATGCATGATATACTGTGCATGCTGTAAAGTACAGTTTTCTCCGTTATTTTCAAGTGTAATGGAGATACTAAAGTAGACAGGTGCCCCTATTTTTTCCTTGTTCTCCTTTTCTTGTTCAGTTTTAAAAAATGTAGGCACTGCAACTTTAAGAAAACAAATAACATTCTGGTCAAAAGAGCATGGTACAAGAAAAATGCATGTGCTTTTTCTCATTCTTGCATGGGGGAATGATTGGATTAAGGCCCTTGGCTTGATCTAGTTGCATGTTTTAAGAGAAAGCAAGTAAACAAAGAACATTGAATATAATAAAGCTTTCCACTAGCAAATAAATAAATACTTGTAGAAACAACTCTGTATCTGGTTCTAATGTCTCCTTGTGGACAGTGTGGTAAACAGCAATAAAACAGAATAGTTCTTTCTTTTAATGGCTAGGAATTTTTTTTTTCTGAAAGCATTCAAGTGTTATTCCAATCTGGGAGAGCAATAAAGATGCAACAAAACCACACAGCACTTAGTAGAAGCACAGGCTGTACTGTGCATCTTAGCATGGATACATTTCCTTTTAGGTTAACTCAAATTTGTGAGTGTGGCTGTCAGTTAAGACAGCTGTTCCTATTAGAAGGGTAAAACTTCAGTATTTGAAGATGTACTTAGTTTTGTCTGTTTTAGTATTACGTTAATATGTTTTATGGGTATACTGGAGAGTATTTTTGAGGGCTTTCAATAAATAAAAAAAAGCAAAAAATGTTGTAAAATGTGACATAGGCTCAAATGGATATGAGAAGAAACAACTATATAAAAGATCAGCCTACTAAACAGCGTATGCATGTAACACAAAAGCTGGAACTAGATACATAATAAGCTGTTACACATAAAAGGGGGGATAATAACTTTTTAACATAATGACACTTTCTATATTATCTTTAAATGTAAATTGTCTCACAGATATCTACAAAAAAGAAAGAGTAGTGAACCATATTAAAAATGTAGCGTGCAAATAGCTATGCAATAGGAGACACATTTGGAAAGAAATGAACATGTGAATTTGATAAAGAAGGCTTTTTCAGATGGTTATTCAGAAGAATACCTGGGATAAAGGAAAACAGGAGTCCTTAATATTAATTGCAAGAGGACCTCCAATAGTGGAAGAAGGATAAAAAAAGATATTACTGCTAGATTTGTAGTACTAACAGGCTGCTGACAAGGAAGGGAGATTTCACTGGCATGTATCTATATTCCACTTAAAACTGCTAGAATGGAGCTTAAGAAAATGCTGGGAGAAATAATCAGTTTTCAGCAGGGAATATTACTTAATAGGTGGGGGCTGGAAATTGCTTTTCAGCAGTGAAGATGTCTCTGGGGGCCCAGAAGGGAAAATACAACAAAAGAGGGTAGATTTTTGATGACATTTATGAGCATATTTGGCATAAAAGATGTGAATTTAGTTTTAGAAGTTCAGAATGAATTTACATATTATTCCCCAGGTTACAAAAACTGGGCTAGGCTAGACAGAACTGAAATTTCACAGGAACATGTGCATTTAATTGAAAGTTTTGGTACGCATCCCATAATTATTGGAGATTGTGTGCCAATAATAACTAAAATAGAAATGGAGGGTAGTCAAATAAAAATGAGACACTGGCACTTTCCCACCTATCTGTTGAAAAGAGAGGAATTTAAGGAGCTGGTAGTGGAAATTATTTGAGTGTTATTAGAGAAGATAGAATTTTTTTCTGAAAATATAGCTAGTGGTTGGGATAAAATTAAAGTGAGGTTTAAAAATAGGGTGGATGTAAAAGAAAGGGAGATATGGTTAAGGAGTATCAAGAATTATTTAGAGGGACTGATAAATGTTGAAGTATTGCAGAATAGGGGGAAACTCACAGAACAAGAAGAGGGGCATTTGCAAAATGCTAAACAGAAGGTATACCAAATCACTGCTAGAAACTCCGGTTCCACCAATGAGCGCTGAAGTCACCAGCAACCACAAAAAGTTAAAATATGTCGATTTATTGTATCCATATAACGCTAAAGTACATGGACTGTAACGACATCAACATAAGTAAAATACTGACAGTACACAGGCGACAAACAAAATTAACAAAATTGACATATTTTAACTTTTTGTGGTTGCTGGTGACTTCAGCGCTCATTGGTGGAACCGGAGTTTCTAGCAGTGAAAATGCTAAACAGAAAATAAGGGATTACCTCAATGTGCATGTGTTTTGAAAGATTGCTGTTACTCAACTGTTTTTTGATAATTGTAGTGCACAAAAATATTTAACATAATGATTCAGGCAACAAAGTAGAAAGGGTTGTGGCCAATCTTAGGGAGCCTGTAATAAGGAATATAATGAGATCCTGTAGAGGTACTAGAAATATTTCAGAAATGTTATGAAAGTCTGTATGAAGCATAGAAATATGAAAATCAAGAAAAGGTACAAATGGAAATGTTTGTGGAAGAATTAAATATGCCAAGTTTAGATAATAACAGAGTAGGAGGAGGTACAATAAACATGGTGATATATAACCAATCCACAGGAAAGTCCCCAGGAATAGATGGTATTCCTGTGGAACTTTGTAAGCTAGGAGGGAAAAAAATGATAAAGATCTGGAAGGTTTTGTTTAACAGTATTTTAAGAGAAGCACCACCAACATCCTGAAAGAAAGTGGTGATGGCTGTAATCCTGAAAGAGGGTAAAGACCCATTGGATCTAGCTTAATACAGGCACATTTCAATCCTAAACCATGATTATAAAGTGTTTGTCTATAATGGCTAAAAGAATGGCAAAGGTGATGCCAAAATTGATAGATATGGATCAGTGTGGTTTTGTGGAGGGGAGGCAAACATTTGATAATATTAAGAGCACATTGATGATCCAGAGGGAAGGAGAATGTAAGAAAATACCACTGTTGCTGGTGGATCTTTATGCAAAGAAAGCATTTGACAAAGTAAGCTTGGGAGTTCATGAACTGGGCAATGAAAGCATTTGCATTCTCTGATAAAATTATAGGGTTGATTAAGAGAATATATGAGGGATCAGAAGCGAAAATAAAAGTGGGTGGGTTCCTCTCTGATAATTTCTGTTTGAGCAGAGGAACCAGGCAGATGTGTCCTTTTCCCCCTTTTTTATTTACATTATATTTAGAACCATTGGCAAAGAAAATAATGGACTCGAGAATTCAAGGATATAATTGGTATGGTAGTCAAGAAAAGCTGGCTGTATTTGCAGATGATACTATTTTATACCTGATAAAAACAGAAAAGGGCATTTCAGTGTTGTGGCGCATTTTGAGGCTGTTTCGCAACTTTTCATGATATAAAATTAAAAAAGCTAAAACAAAGGCAATAGTTGTAAATTGTATACCCCTCACACAAATTGGTTCAGCAATGTCTGTATTTATGGGGACATGATAACATGAAATACTTAGTATGAATTAAAAAGGATTCTGGTATGGCAACTAGGATATGTGGGAATAGACTAAAGAAAAGATAATACAAAAACTGAGAAATTGGAAGCTCTGTTATATGGATATGGATAGCAAGATACAAGTAGTAAGTGTTTAGTCCCTTAAGTTTTTTACACAGGTCAGGCATATTTTATCAACTAGAAGAGAATTTGTGAATAAAGAGCTGAAGGATTTTATCTGGGAGTCAAAGATGGCAAGAGTCAAGTAGGACAAGCTGATTCTTCCAATAGAACAAGGAGGTTTGAGAATTGATTTGAAGGGGTATTTGACAGTGACAGTTAAGCCTCATATATATATATATATATATATATATATATATTTTTTTTTTTTTTTTTATATATATCATATAAGCAGAAAGCTATAATTCAAAGTGGAAATGGGATGATGAAACAGTGGGGGCTCAAGAAACAAATAGAGACTGGGATTTTGGATGCAGATCCTTGAAAAGAATAACAATAACCACACAGAATATTATATTCATGTAGCAGCAGAAAATATTCTAAAGACTAAACCAATCCATCAATGGAGAAAGTAGATTCTTATGATAGGGATGATTGCAATTGGGGATGCAGACAATAGCAAGAGGGGCTTGAATGTATTGGAGAAAACTGGCAAAAGAGTCAAGGTACTAGGAGCAAATAATTAGAGAGGGAAATGTAATAGAATGTGGAGAGGCCAAGAATGTATTTGGACTGTAGGCTAGAGGTTGCCTTCCCTATCAAGGATTGATATTAGAGTATAGGCAAAGAGAAAGAAAAAGGGAGATCCTTTGTGAAAGACTAGCAGTGGTAGAATTTTTAGTAGAATAACAGAAGCTGCTGTTAAAAAAAGAGTAATTACTAGAGCATATAAAATATTGCATGATAACTACAAGAATCAATCAGAGAAGATTAGAATTAGGATTGGGAAGAGAGATTGGACAAGCAGTTCACAAAAAACAATGGAAGGATATATGTATGTCTCCCAAATATGCAACAAAGTATAAAAGACTTTGGATCTTACCTCAGAAGTGCTTACATTATTTTTTATATGCCAAGTAGAATCCAAAATAAATTTCCTCAGGTAGACAGCAAATGTTAGAGGTGTGATGGGAAAGAAAGCAGTAATTTGAAGCATATTTTCTGGGAGTATAACAAGTTGGCAGACCTCAGATTCCCTGCAGACTATTCTGTCAGAGATACTAGGTGAGCACACTGGTGTAACTAAAGAATTGATTTTTTGAGCTATGATACTGAATCACAATTGCCTAGTCATAGTAAGGCCTTGTTGAGTCTGATTATGGTGGCTGCCAACAAAGCAATTACTAGAAAATGGAAATCAAATTGTAAACCAGCTGTACTAGAAGTAGTGAATATAGTAACAGAGATTAAACAACTGGAATTGGGATCTTTAGAAAATGGTAGGAGCAAATTGCATAGAAAAAATGGGAAATGTGGGAACAACACATGCAGAGGAGGAATAATGTTTAAAATAAGGCAGGATTTAAATGTAATGTTTGACACTGACTGGTAGAGTGTAAGTGATGTATAATGTTTGCAACTAAAATTATGTTAATATTTGTGATGTATAATGTTTGCAACTAGAATTATGTCAATATGGTTTTTGTTCATTTATGTAAATGTATGATTGCCTATGTCATACGTGATAATTTAATAAAAATGTTTCTTCTTTAAAAAAAATTGTGCAATGAGGGCATTACCTTAATACTTGGAAACTGGAACATTGTCACATCCTGACCCCAGAAAGACTAACATCCCAGTACTTGGAAATGTTTTGCTAGGTACTACTGGGTTATGAGATTTAAGAGACGTAGTAATGGTTTGGGACACTAGCACCAGCATAGTCTTGTTTTTTTCTATCATCATAAATCATTTTCCTGCAGTAAAAAATTGTTAATATCTCAAGGACACAGTTACCTTTTGGGGAAGGTAATTACTGGGGTTGTTTCCTTTTTTGACAGTACCCCTCTGACAACAATCTTTCTGTAGAGGTTAAACCTTTCAGCAATGGATTAGAGAACAATATAACCAATTATGAGAGGAGAACTGGGGATACAATCAAGATAAACATGGGTAACATGTGGTTTTACAAGACGTGAAGGCTGGAGCAAGACAGAGATACTACAGTCTAAATGTATTTAAACGTAGGCTTCATCAGAACAGAAGTTTTGGAACAAGAATTGTATATATTGGTAAGGATGTTTCTAGAAAGAGGCTATCCCCTTAAATTGTTGACCAAAATACGTAAAGAGGTATTGAACAAGAGAGATACTATGTTTCCACCCATACTTAGGATAAACAGTACAGAAATTTTGAGAGCATCCAAAGAAGAAAGTTCTAACGATTCAAGAGTGTTAGTACTCAAATATAACAACCAGATAAAAGGGATAGTGGACTTGGTACGTACAGCATGGGATGTTTTAATTGGGAACTTAAAAACTTTTTAGGTTGTGCTTCCAGAATAGTTTATTCTAGGGGAAGAAACATCAAAGATTTTCTAGAACAACATACTCCTAGATATACAACATCTAAAATGAATAGATGTGGGTCTTGTAGGGTTTGTAGAGTCATCAATGATGGACCCTATGTAACTGTACAGGGCTATTATAGGACCATCCCATGTCCAGGTAGGGTGAATTGTAACACCCAAAGGGTGGTTTATTTAGCCACATGTACCAATTGTAGTGCATTCTACGTTGGTAAGACTATTCGAAGACTGAAAGATCGGATAGGTGAACACCTTAGGGCCATTAAGAATCATGATTCTCACAATGCTTTATATTCACATAGTACAGTTTGTATAAATTTTAAGAGATTTTTATTTTTTTGCCATAGATAGGGTGTTGTTTAATGAAAGAGGTGGTGATGAAAAATTAAAGGTGGAATTATTAGAATATAAATGGCAGGTTATGTTGAATGCAACAAAGCCACCTGGATTTAATGATTTTATTTCTTTAGGACCTATTTTGAGACAAAGGGCATGTATACTTTAGATAGTTTTAAGTATATATATTTACAATTACAGCAAATAATGTAATAATATAGGTTTTATATTTTTAGTTTATAATTGTACTTGTGGGTTGAGTATTTGTTTTTGTACATGTTTTATATATTGAGTAATTATTTCACTTTAAGATGAATGTGTTTAAGATTTTTAATTGTATGATTGACCAGTTAATGTGTATATAATAATGGCTTGTTGAGCAGCTACCATTCACTCTGAAGATGCCATTCAATCGATGGTGAAAGCACGTAGTGTGTGGAGCAGCATTAAAGGCTTCGGAATTACTCTGGTGGTTGTGGTCTACTTTTTGTTTTACTAGTTGAAATATCCATTGGGTATTTTTGTTTTTTTGCCAAAGGTTCTGATGAAGCCTACGTTTAGTGGGTGAAAGCGCTTAACCTAAATTGTCATTAAAGAAGATTTTTATAGTACTGCTGGTGTGCTTGACCTTGTTGTGGTGCTATTCGAGACTCTTGTGTGTTCGTGTTTTGGATGAGCAGTTTATAGTCGAAAGAACGCTCGTTCATTTTCAGGAGTCGCATATCTGTGATATGCAATGCTTTAAAGCTATTTAGAAAAGATATTCAGTTCCTGGTAAATAACCTTTAGATGGGAAAGCTACTAGTAGGTATTTGTTTATTGATTATTTCATGATATAGTAGCTTGGGATATTCAGAACAGGAACTGGCATTAATGGGTACCCTCCAGCCATGCCAGATTTGATTATTAATGAATGACTTGTATAAGCAGGAGCTTTCAGTTGGAGAGAAATCTAAACAGAAGGTGTTTCTTGTATTTCTTGAGAAATCGAAACAGATGCCTTAGACACTACATTTTGATTTACAAATCAGAGTCAATATGATATAATAATATATAGTTTTATAATATTTATCTTTAGAATGCTGTTTATGTAGAAATGTCAGCTTATGTATTTTTCTGAAAGACTGAAATTCAAAATTTGGTTACAGTGCTGCTTTTCATATTTATTGTTCACTGGTTTGTTTTGCAATATATAGCATAAGTTTCAGTTTACAATTGAGACTGATTTTTAATGAAAGTTGGCACTTGTTTTCTTGTTTGTTTTGTTTTTATATTTGGAATACATTTGATGAAGATCTGTTGAAGTTAGCTAATAAATTTCTGGAAAACATATCTCTACAAGACTAATATGCATGGTCAACCATTTGATTGCTAGTGGCTCAGGATTATCAGGCTTGGTACGTTTGGATTTTTTTTCAGCAGTAGTCTGGTGAGAAATGTATTTAAAACTTAATCTAGTGAACACTTAATAGCACTAATAAAAAGGCTCCAAGGCTAAAAGCTTAAAGATCTTTGCGGCATTTTCTAAAGCATTGTGGGGGAAGGTGTGACCCAGTGCAGTTCCACAAAGGGAACTTTTTTTTTAGTGTTGTGTATCAGAAATTCCAAGTTTACTTTTAGATGTACTTGCAGAATCAGCAGTCTATAACAATAAACTGGCTTGTGTCATGTGAATTTACTTGCTAATTTAGCAAACAGAATTAAAGCTGTGTGCTGTTAATGAGCTTCACCCTCTAGTCCTGGCTTAGATTCCTCCAGGGTTCATTTGCATAATGTGCAACTGTAAACAAGTCACTTACCAGACCTTGCTCTCATCCCCTTCCCAAAAAGAAATATTCTCTCTCAGGTCATCCTCTTTCCAAAAAGAAGCATTCATACCTAGTCAGTTTACCCAGTTAACAACAAAAGTATTCCTTGCAATGCCAGTATCCTGAAACCAGTAGAAATGATTTACACAACAGACCATGACAGAGGATGAATTTGTTGGGGATTAATGAGCATCACAGAGTAATGTGATGCACAAGACAAAGTTAAGGGACTTCATAACATCAGTGCTGATCAGATGATGTCCCTCCATATCACTGTTGCAGTATTCATCACATTAGGGATGAATAGCCCAAGATCCGACCAGTATATTCCTCCCAGCATTGTATATCAGCCTTATGCTCCTTGCCCAGGCCTAGGGCATAAAGGTGACGTGCGCATAATGGATACTCAGAACTTCTTTGCCATCACTCCAAATGCCACAGTTGATCATTGGTCTGAACACCCTTAACTGAAATGATTTCTACTGAGCCTTTTACGGGTATGTGCCCCATTGGTATGCCTTGTTTTTCTTCCTTTACTTGTATACTTAGGGTTCATGTCATCCTGGAAAGGAAAATGTCAGTGTGGGAGGCAGATTCCCCATAAAGATTGTCATGATAAGTGTTTATTCTGCTTAGGTGCTTCACACAATCATACTCAGTGTAACTTTTGTCAGGCTTTTGTTCCTAAACTGCTTTGCAGCTGTCTGTCCTCTGTTTCCATTTACCTTGAGAACCAACATCTCAAAGTATTGTCCCAGGGTACTGTGGCTGAATCCATCTACCCCGATGTGCAGCCATCTCTTAAGAAGACTCATCCTGAAGCTGCCACTGTCCAGCCTTAGCCAGACATTACTCTCAAGGTAAGTGAAGACCCTGAAGACCATTCAGAGTTGACACCAGTTTCCTCTGCAGCAACCATATCGGAGGCTTGCACAGAACTGACTTTTCACACGTCGTCCAAGGCTTTGCAAAGGTCTGCTGTGGGCATTGTGGGGGAACCACAGATGATTATTTCCAAAGGGCCTAGGAGTATTTCTCAGAGTGTGGTTAGTGAAGATGTCTCGGGTACCCTTATCGAGTCTAGGCATGGCTCAGAGCCTCCTAGGCTAGTCAAAGCTGATGTCTCTCAGAAGAAGAAATAGAAGGCTAAGCATATTCCTGCTGCTGCTAAGGATTCTCAAAAGAAATGGCAGGATTTGACCCAGGGCTTCTTCAATGTCCTGATGGCTTTGACACCTCTTCAGGGTGTTCTTGCTTCCCCTCGATCCTCTAGTCCTGCCAGAAAGGAAGGGGACTCTAGGGATGAGTCACTGGCCTACTCCTCTCATATTACTTCTCCTTTAGACCGTAGGTCTGAGGAAGAGGATTATTTGAATCTTGATTCTTCTTTTGAGGAATTGTCATTTAGGGATACAGTAGATGGAGCAGTTTAAGTTGGATAGCTCACAGGTCTCTGATATTCAGAAGAGGTATTATGAGTTTTTCCAGATGGAATGTCCTAAAATTTCTGCTGCTCTTGCTGTGTTGGATGCCTTGTTGGATACATTTGCAGCTGCTTCTTTGGCCCCTGACTCCCAGCCTCTGGCCCTTAAGAAGCCTGACCATTCTATAAGGTGCCTGAGGCCTTTAAGAATCTCTATAAATGTTCTTCTTCAGACTCTGCAGTGATCTCTCTTTCTGCTGATAAGCTGTCCAAGCTTCTTCATTCTGATAAAGATAGTCAGGCTATGGAGAGGCTGGGGGAAAAATGTATACTTCTGTCACTTTGATTTTTAGGGCCATTAGATATCAGACTCGTATGACTAGGTATGTCTTGGCCCTTTTGCTTCGACTTGGGGAGTTGTCTGGCCTTCTTGTTTCTGAAGGTAAGACTGCTGCCCTGTACTTGTTGAGCTCCACTTCTCAGGTTGACCATCACTCCCATCACCTGTAGTTGTGATGCAACTGGTGCATCACCTAGTGCTGCTGCTTTTGGTTAAGTTATGAGGAGATACTTTTGGCTTTGCCTCCAGACTGTCTCATGACAGTAAAGCCAAACTACTGGATGCTCCTTTAGACACTCAAATCCTCTTTAGTACCGCTGCTGCTGACTTGTTTAAGACTCTACAACATAAAGGTAAAGTGCTGCAGGATCTTAAAGAAATCATTGTTTTTTTTCCCATACCCAAATTTCAGAGAAACTGTCCTTCTGAGTCTGCCTTTGTGCATAGGCAGCCTCTTCGGCCCTCTAAAGGGAGGAGGGCTTCTAAGCGTATATCCCCTGATAAGCCCACTCAAGACTCCCAAAACTCAAAAGTCCACTTTTCGGGACAAATCTGCTTCTCTCTGGCATATTTTCTTCCCTTCCCCTCTGCCAGGTTCCCCTACCTGTCAGGCTTTCCTTGTATCTCCATGTTTGTAAGCAAATAACTTCAGAATCCTGGGTCTTTTTGCTTGTCCATCAAGGTTATTTTATGGTATGGAAATCCCTTCCCGCTTTCAGGGCTCCCTGAACTTCCTACATACCAACTTTCTCATTTTTCTGGGGTTCTGCAGGATTTCTGGACCGAGGCACCACTCAGCCCATTCCAGACTCCCAAAGAGGAATAGGGTTTTATTCCACAATGTTTCTGGTTCCGAGGAAAAAAGAGATCTTGGAGACAGTCCTGGAGCTTTCCTTTCTAAATACTTTTCTAAAGATTTCTTCCTTCAGGATGCTTTCCCTTCAGACTCTTTCCCCTATTACTTCCACATGCCTTTTTTGTCTCACTAAACCTAAAGGACGCATATCTTCATGTTCCCATTTACCCTCTTTTCAGGAAGTCTTTGTGTTTCTCTATTTCTTACTCTCATTTTCAGTGTTCTGCTTTGCTCTTCGGTCTTTCTACGGTTGTGAGGGTGTTCATTATGTCTGACCTTCGTCATAGCCTTTTGCAGGCTAGAGATTCCAGATATGCCCCTATCTGGGTGACCTGCTTATCAAGGCTTCTGCTCAGGCCAAGCTTCTAAAGGATCTGCACTTCACCATGCTTCTGCTCAGTCTGGTGTTCACTATCAATCTCAAGAAATCACGTCTGACTCCACCTCAAGATCACATTTTTTTGGGGTGCAAAATCCGGACCATTCCAATGTTGGCTTCTTTTTCTTATACCAGAGTCGTGTCTGTGATTACCTATTTCCAGTCTGTGCTTCCTCTTTCCCTCATTCTGGTAAGGGAATTTCTGTCATTCTTGGGGTTTATGGCATCTGTCAGTGTCCTATATAACTGTTGCAGTATTCTTCACCTGGGGGATCTCCTGCCCAACTTCCAGCCAGTATACTGAACCTTAGGTCCTGTATGCACCATAAGCCACGCAAATGTTCCCTGTACAGGATGTAGGGCATAAAGGTGACATGGATGCAGTTACCCAGAACTTCTTTGCTGCCAGTGCAGTCTCCCTCTTCACTTGTTGATGAATGCCCTTTGCTGTGCTGAATACTTAGCCATCAGTTAAGTGCCCTATTGTTTTTTTTTTTTCTTTTTACTTTTGGTCTTGCTTTCCTTTGATTACCTGGAGTTCAAGTCATCCAAGAAGGGAAAAGTTAAGTGTGGGAAGCAGATTCCCTATAAGGATTGCCACAAACAGTGTTTTTTTTTGTTTGGGTGTTTCCCACAACCATACATCCTGTAGTATTTCTAAAGCATTTGTGTCTAAGACTCTTAGAAGCTGTCAGTCTACCCTGGCCATCTATCTCAAGAATCAGAGGCTTAAACAGTTAGTCTAGGATAGCATGGCAGAATTGATTAACCCTGAGGTACATCCCTTAAGCAAGAAGGCTGCCAAGAAATCTCAGCTGGACTCTTTGGCTGTCCAGCAGCACTGGAGATATCTGTAAAAGCAGATGATAGCTCTGTAGGCCATCCATTATTGATTTCAGATTCCTCTGCTGCGACTTTGTCAGAGGACTACATGGATCCTTACTTTTGCATGTCCTTTGAGGCTTTGCATGCATCTGCTGTGGACGTTGAGGGGGAATTCCAGTTGATTATTTTGGATGGCCTTAGAAGGATTCCACAGATTCTGGTAGGGGAAGAGGTTGCAAGGACTCGTATTGAATCCTGTCAGGGTCTGATACCTCTGGTGTTTGTTAGGGCTGACATTCCTACCAAGAAAAAAACTGAACATTCTTCTGTATGTCTTAAGGACCCTCAGAGGGAATGGCAGGAGTTTACTTGGTCCGGTTTAATGCTTTAATGCCCCTGAAACCTCCCCAACGGGTTTCTTTCCTTACTACCCCCTTGGACTTCAGCTCCTTCCAAAAGGCTTAGGGAACCTGATTCCTCAGATGAGGATTCGGAGTCTGATGAAGGGTCTTTTTGTTACTCTTCCCTGATGCCTTTTGTTTTAGCTTATGGCCCTGATGAAAAGGAGTCAGGTCTGGGTCTCCTTTGGAGGAGTTGTCTTTTGGAGACACAGTAGCCAGACTGATGGAATATTTTAAGTGGAATTCTTCTCAAGTGTCTGGTATCCAAAACAGGTATTAGTTGCTTCAAGTGGACACTACTAAATCTTCTGCAGTATTATGAGTTGCTTCAAGTGGTCACTGCTAAATCTTCTGTAGTACCTCCTGTGATGGCTGCTTTGTTAAACGCCTTTATAGCTGCCTCTGAGTCTCCTGATTCCCAGCCCCCCCCCAGCTCTAAAGAAACCTGACAGATTCTATAAGGTTCCTGAGGATTTTCCATTCTTATTTAATTGTCCTTCTGCTGACCCTGCTGTGGTGTTAGTCTCCTCTGGCAAGCCTTCTAAGATTTTGCTCTCTTCCAGTCTTCTGCCTTTGGATAAGGATAATAGGGCAATGGAGAGGATTGGAACAAAGGTTTATAGTCCTTCTACTTTGGCCATTAGGGCTGTCACTTACCAGACCCACATGACCAGTTATTCTCTGGCCTTGATTGCCCAGGCTTATTTCCGCTCTCCCGGATTCTGAAGGAGAGTCTACTGCTTTATCTATTGTGGGTGCTACCTTTTGGGTGGTTTGCCATTCTATCAAATATAGCTATGATGCTGCTGATACATCCACCAGAGGCATTACTCTTTGCTTCGTCTGCAGTCATTACCTGAAGACATTAAGGCCAAGTTGCTGGATGTTCCTTTGAGACTGCTGTTGCTGCTATGTTTGTCAGTTCAAGAAAAAGGCAAAGGTTTGCAGAACTTTAAACATATTTTTGTGTCCCCTTTCCCCAAGTTCCAGAGGAACTGTCCTACTAGGTCTGCTTTTGTTTGCAGGCAGCCTTGTATGACAGTAAAGGCAGGAAGGATGGTAGGTGAGCTCCTCCTGCAAAGTCTTCTCAGGCTCCTGTGGCTCAGAAGACTTCTTTTCCTGACAGGTCTGCTTCTCTTTGACATTCTGCCCCCCAACCCTCAGCCAGGTTCCCTTGTCCCTTCGGTTCTCCCTCTATCTTCCAAACTGGCACCTCATCACCTTAGATTCTTGGGTTCTGTCCATCATCCATCAAGGTTACGTCATGGTGTAGAAGTCTCTCCCTCCTTTTTTAGGGTTCCCTCAACCTCTTTTAGAGCAGCTTCCTCATACTTTAGAGTTTCTTGGGTCCTGGGTGCACCAGAGTACTATTCAGCCTATCCCTCCTTCTCAAGTGTGAAAGGGATTTTACTCTAGAATGTTCCTGGTCCCTCGAAAGGAGGGCATTCGGAGATTTATTATGGATCTCTCCTTGCTCAACACCTTTCTCAAGGTTCTGTCTTTTTGGATGCTTTCTCTTCAAACCCTGTTTCTTCTGTTGATGTCCCAGGCTTTTCTGGTGTCCTTGGATCTGAAGGATGCTTACCTTCATACTCCTTTTCACCCTCTTTTCAAGAAGTTTTTTTTACATTTCTCTGTCTCTCTTTCTCATTTTTAAGTTCTCTGCTTTGCCCTCTCTACTGCCCCAAGGGTATTCACAAAATGCCTATCTCCTGTGATTGTCTTTTGCAGTCTCTAAGGCATTTAGATTTTTCCTTATTTAGGCAATCTGTTGATTCAGGCACCTTCTCTCCAGTTGCCTGTTAAAGGCTCTGTAGTTCACCGTAACTCTTCAAAGTCTGGAGTTCACTATCAACTTCCAAAAGTCTGTCCTGCTTTCCTCTCTGTCATGTGTATCTGAGCTGCAGGATTCAGACAGTGCCAATACTGGCCTCTCTTTCACCTCCAAAGGGTTTTGTCTTTGGCAGTTTTCTTTCAGTTTATTCTTCCTCTGCCCTCCTTTCCAGCCAGAGAATTTCTTCAAGCCCAAGGATTCATGGCCTCTTCTATTCCAATGCTCCCTCTTACCAGACTCCATATGTGGAAGCTTCAGTGGTACCCTAAGTCAGTTTGGCTTCATCATTGCCATCCTCTGGATTTCATAGTGCCTCTCCTTCTTTGTCTCAAGCAGGAATTCGAGTGGTGGATTCAGCAACTTACCCCCAACCCAGGCTTGCCCTTTCAGCCTCTGCTTCCTTCTCAAGAACTGTTCACGGATGCCTATGACATGGGGTTGGGAGGTTTTCTTTGGACACCTGGAAGTTCAAGATCTCTGGCCCCCCATCAGAAGTCAAATCACATCAACACTGAAGAGGTGAGAGCTCTGATTATGGCCCATCAGACTTTTTATCCCGTGTTCTCTCCAGGCGCCCTGAAGGTTTACACAGAAAGCACCACAGTTATGTGGTAAGGCAACAAGCAGGGTGGTACAAAGTCTTACCTTCTTTGCAAGCTGGCTCTTCAGTCCTGGGATGTGGCTATCGGTTATCAGCTAACTCTTCAGCCAGGGTTTATTCCTTCAGAGTACAATCTATTGGCAGAGTCTTTGAACAGGTCCAAAACACAGGCTTACAAATGGATGCTTCAGAAATGTGTTTCTGGACATAATCTATCAGTAGGGTATTCCTTGGTAGATCTTTTTGCCTCCACTCTGAACAGGCAGCTCCCTCTTTCTGTTCTAGAGTGCCATACCAACTGTCATGGAAGATGGATGCCATTTCTTTTCCTTGGAAGGGGATGTTTCTGTATTCCATCCCTCCTCTTCCTCTACTTCCAAGACTCCTACAGAAGATTCAGCTGGACTCCCTGAAAATCTTGCTAGTGACTCCCTTTTGGCCAAGACAGCACTGGATCCCCCTCTTAATGCATCTGGTCAGGGACAGTCACCACGTTACCTCACTGGTTGCTTCTCACACACAACAAGGGGTCACTCATCCATCCTCATTTGTCCACTCTTCAACTGGCACAGTGGGTGATAGGGTTTTGATCCCATTTAGGTATGTCTTTTTTGAGGGTGTGCTCAGGGTTTTACAGGAGGCAAGAAAATCCACAACCAGAAAGTTTTGTATGTCCAAATGGAAAAGATTTTCTTTCTGGTGCCATGTTGATATGTGGAGCCCTCTGGTTCTGCCCTGTTTGTGCGAGCTGCTCAAGTCTGGCTCGGTCTTTTCTTCTGTAAAGGCCCATTTGTCAGCTATTTCTGCCTGTTTGACCTTGAATCCTCCTCTGGCTTCTCATTTTTAGGTCAAACCGTTTCTTAAAAGCATCTTAGGCCACCAAGGAAGCATATTCCTCCTCTTTAGGACCTTAAATTTGTTTTGGAAAAATGGACCCAGGCTCCTTTTGCAGTTTCAGCTTCTCTGCAACACTGTCCTTGGAAGACTGTCTTATTGCTTGCTCTTACTTCTGCTCGGAGGGTTTCTGAGCTTCAGGACCTCATGGCCATTCCTCCTTTTTTGTTTTTTCCACAGGGACAAGGCGTCCCTTTGTATTAATCCTTCTTTTATACCCAAGGTTGTTAATGAGCTGTCCTTTAATCAGGTAATTCCCTTCCTTTTTTTCTTCTCAGTCTGCTAGTGAGAGGGTCCTGCATACCTTGGATTTACACAGCCAGCTTGGGTATTATTTTGATAAAACTAAGGCCATCCGTATGTCTGACCAGCTTTTTGTTTCTTTTCATCCCATGTCATTGGGTTTTGCTTTTTCTAAGCAAATCATCTCTTCCTGCATATTTAAGGCCATTTCCTTTTGTTATTCTCTTCATGGCAAGTGTCTGTCTACTTCTGTTAGAGCTCTTTCCACTCAGGATATTGCCTGTCCTGGTGCTTTCTTCACAGGATTGGACATCAGTTCCATCCTTGAAACTGCTACTGGATCTTCAGTGCATACCTTTACTAAGCATTATAAATTGGATATTGTTTCTAGGGCCAGAGCAGGTTTTGCTAGGGCCAACCTGCATGGGTTTGTCGAGGATTCTTCCCATCATTCCACCTCCCACTCCTTTTCTTTATTTTTTGTATTCTCCCTAAGGTGAAGAATACTGCAATAGTATTGTAGAAGGACATAGTACAGTTGTGTAAAATCTTATCATAACGGTGGATGTCCTTCTCTTCGCTGTTACAGTATTCTGTCCCTCCCTGCATCTCCTTTATTCTTTTGGGCTTTGATTTGAGTACCTTCCTGGCCATGGGTTCCCCTTTCCCCATCTACATTTTTTCCATCTGGATGTGCATAGCCACCTTTTGTCCTTTGGAAACTCTTCTCTTCTGGGGCAGTTCAGTTCTGGGTAACTTTGTATGTCACCTTTATGCCCTGCATCCTGAACGGGGAGCATACGTGTGATGTACAAGAGCTTTGGTATACTGGCTGGACATGAGGCTATCCTTGACAGGCGACCCTATAGAATACTGCAACAGTGAATAGAAGGGCATCTACTGTTATTGTAAGATTTTAACACAACTGTACTTCCCCATGCTTTCCTTTAACAAGTTTCATACGAGTCATATGAGGAAACTTAAGTGGTACCTGAAGGCAGCTTGTCTCATGCATTGTCATCCTCTGGAATTTCCAATCCCCTTAATTCCATATCTCAAACTCAAGTTTCCCTGGTGTATTCATCAGATCTCTCTCAATCTGGCCTTTCCTTTTTAGAGCCCCACCCTTACTCAAGAGCTGTTCACAGACTCTTCGAATCTGAGGTGGAAGCCTCTTCCAGCAATGTGAGAGTTCAGGGTCTATGGCCTGTTTATCAGAGGTCAGACACATCAACATAAAAGAAATGAAGGAGCTTATTCTTGCTCTTTAGGCCTTCCATTCTCTTTGGTCTCCAGGCCGTTTAGAGGTATTTACAGACAACACCACAGTTATGTCATACATCAACAAATGGGGGAGCAAAAAGGTCTTATCTTCTTTGCAGACTAGCCCTTCATGCCTGGGATTTGGCTGCCCACCATCAGATAACTGTCCTGGTGATTTACATCCCTTCAGAACACAACCTTGTGGCATACTCCTGAAGCAGGTTCAGGACACAACCTCACAAATGAATGCTTCACAGAGAAGTGTTTCTGGATATAGTAAATCAGTGGGGTATTCCTCAAGTGGATCTGTTTGCCTCTTCTCTGAACAGGAAGCTTCCTCAGTTCTGTTCCAGAGTCCCAAGTCCTGTGACATGGAAGGTGGATGACATTTCTTTTTCTTGAAAGGGGATGTGTCTATATGCTTACTTTCCTCTTCCTGTACTTCTAAGGGTACTACACAAGATCAGAAAAGAGACTTCAAGAATTTTGCTGGTAACTTCCTTTTGGCCCAGATGGGTCCATCTTCTCTTTCACCTGGCCAGGGACAATCATCACAAGTTACCTCACCAGATGGATCTTCTTACACAAGACAAGGGGTCTCTCATTCAACCCTACTTGTCCACTGTTCAGTTGACACTTTAGGTGATAGGATTCTGATTCCATTCAGACACTGCTTTTCTGAAGACATGCTTAGAGTACTGCAGGAGGCCAGGAGACTCAGTACCAGAAAATACTGTATGGCTAAATGGAAAATATTTTATGTTTGGTGTCTCAAGCATCACTAGGAGCCCTTCTCAGTGGGGATCTCTTTGGTCCTTTCTTACATGCTGGCTTGGCATATTCTCCTGTTAAAGCACTTGTCAGCAATCTCGGGTGGTCTGCCTTCAAACCCAGTATTGGCGTCTTGTTTTGAGGCCATATAGTTCCTTAAAGGGGTCCTTCATATCAGGCCTCCAAGAAAACATATTCTTTCAGCCCAGGACCTTAATTTTGTCTTTGAAAAATTGCCTGAGGCTCTTTTTGAGCCTGTTTATTGTTATTTGCAACATTGTACCTGGAAGGCTGTTTTATTTCCCTTACTTTAGCCAGGAGAGTGTCTGAACTTCAGGCTGTAATGGCATCTCCCCTCTTTCTGATTGTTTCATAGGGACAGGCTGTTTGTGCATACTAATCCTTCTTTTATGCCCAAGGTGGTCAGCATACCTCTCAACCTCTTACAGCAAGAAATCTGGACAAAGCGAAATATAAATAATATAGGGACAGTTTTTAAATATTGCTCTTACAAACCTGGAAAATTAATAGAATAACAGGTTTTACACTAACGTGGATCTTCTGAAGGGTATGAAGTTTGAAAGAAATATGTATCATTATTTTCTGACTTCAGTCCTCAATGATTTGCCAAAAAACCCCACAAAATTTTGAGGAACAGACCAAAAATATGAGTTGAAAATCTGGACAGTTGAGAGGTATGGTGGTCAGTAAGTACCTTATTAATCAGTATGTCTGGCTTCTGTCCTTTTTTCCTTCCCCACAATCTGCTAGTGAGAAGGTTCTTCATACCTTGGATCTATGTAGGTAGGTCTTGTACTGTTTAGATAAAATGAAGGATATCCATATAATCTGAACAACTTTTTGTTTCTTTTTCATTCCAGGACATTGGGTTTGGCAGTTTCTAAGCAAACCATCTTCTGGATTTCTAAGGCCATTTCCTTTTGTTATTCTTTTCATGGTAAACACCTGTCTGCAGTTCAAGCTCATTCTATGAGGGCAGTTGCCTCTTCTGGAACTTTGGATTTAGATACTAGATCCATCCTTGAAGCTGCTACTTAGTGCTCTGTCCACACTTTTACTACACGTTACCAGTTGGATGTCATTTCCAGAGCCAGGGCAATCCTTCATGGGATTGTGGAGGATTCCTCTGTTCCTTCCTCCTCCCATCCTTTACAGTAGCTTTTGTACTCTCCCATAGGTTATGAATACTGCAACAGTGATATGGAAGGACAGAGTACGGCTGTGTAAAATCTTACCATAACAGTAGATATTCTTTTCACTGTTGCAGTATTCAGACCCTCCTCCTTCCCACTTATTTATCTTTCTTCTTTTGGGAACACTTTGCTGACAAAGCAGTCTTTACCACCTTGCCCTATTTTCTGTCTTCCTTCCCTTTCCACCTGGATGTGTATGGCTTCCTGTCTGCTGGGGTTGCTCTGGTTCTCTTGGGGCAATCGAGTTCTGAGTATCCAGCATGTTTATATCACCTTTATGCTGTACACTTGGGTGGGGAGCATATGGCTGATGTACAACAGTAGAAGGATGTAAAGGTTTTGATATACTGGCCGGAGGCAGGACTGTCCTTGGCAGGAGATCCATTAGGTGATGAATACTGGAATAATGAAAAGGACATATGTTATGGTAAGAATTTTACACAACTGTACTTTCTTCATATTGATCACTGCTGTAGTGGCCTTGGCTATATGGGATATATCCATCCAAGGATATAACATTTGGCCAGCTTCCAAAGCTTTAGAGCACCTTCCACACACCAAAACTGTTAGGCAGCTTGAGCTGAACTGACTAAGATAAGTTTTGGCACAAAGCTCTTCAGAGCTTTACTGCCCTTGAAGAGTGTGCTCTTCTGAGGCTTTTGAGTATCAACGGTTGGCTTGTGCTTTTCTTTGCTGGACAGATGTGTCCCCTTTGGGGAAAAAAAATTCCATTTCTTAAATTTTGTTAGTTTTATTACTTTAGTCTTCAGGAAAGTTATTTTAAAGCTAGGAATGTTATTTAATGGACTTTCTCAAGACTGTAGTGTTTCTTTTAAATGGAGCACTCATTTCTTTCTGTCAGTTTAAAAGTAGTGTAAACTAACTGAAAACATATTTTCTGTGGAGAAACTGTGCTTATATTTCTGCTATGTGGCTGCCCTAGTGTTTTAAATTGCTTTTTACTGTTTTTTTTTTTCTGGCAAAAAAGTAATTTTTGCAGACTGGTAGTTTTACATGCATTTTCTGCTTGTCTTCCCTCAGAAAGAGGCACAATATTCAGTCTGACCATGGAACCGACTACCAGTCCCTTAGACAGTCCTCATTCCAACCACAAAAAGCAAAAGTTAAGCAAACAGCCTTTGCCATGATAGCAGGCTAGCAATTTGCCTCAGCCGCAGGTAAGTCACTCTGCTGTGCCTGTTTGTTGCACCTCAAACCAATCATCTTTTACCCCACAGACCTCTAGTGTAGCACCTACAGCTGGGGATTAGCCATGCCCTCTGCAACTGTTGGAGTCCTCTGAGTGGGCCATTCTGTTGATCCTGGCAGAGGAAACGGGAAAGGTTTCCCTGTTGTGTTAAAATGCTGTGCCTATCTCTGGGGAAGCAAATGTTACCATTAGTAACACTGTTGGCCACATTTTTCCTGTCAAAAAGAAACAGAAAACCAAGCATGTATCTACTTCTCCTCAAATTTCTTTAGATAGGAAAAGTTTACTGGGACTGGCTCAGGGTTTAATTCAGGCTATTGATCCTTCTTGTAAAGTAGTTTCTGGTAAAAAAAAAAAAAAAAAAAAAAAAAAAAAAAGGGAGGGAGTCCTCTTTTCCTGAAGAGATTAAAGATCCTAAATCTGTAGTGGAAGATGCAGGGATGGATTCAGAGTTTTGTCCTCAGATTTTTGATTCAGACTCCGAGCAGAGTTAATTTTTTGATTCTCCCAGTGGGGTGTTCTGTTTTTCTGAAACTATTGCTAGAATGTCCCAGTGTTTTCAGTAGAACACTGAGGTTCTTCAGTACCTCAGAAAGTACTAAGAATTGTTACAGAAGGATTTTCCATAACCTGCACCCATTCCTCCTGTCTTGTCTGCTGTAGAAGATGTGTCTTATTGCCTGCAATTTTCCTAATAGTCCACTAGCTGTCCCAAAGAGGCAGGTAGAATGTATAAAGTTCTTCAGTCTTTTACATTTTTTATACAATATTATATACCAAAACCAAACCCAGCAACAATAGCCTTAGTTGATTCCACTGCAACTAAGCACCTAGTTAATTACATTCATACTCTTTCTAATAAGAACTGGAAAATTATTGATAGGTATGAGGAGAAAGTGTATTTCTGCAACTTTGATTTTTCAGAATTTTGAATTGTCAGGCTCATATGTTTAAGTTTGTTCTAACAAACTGTTAAACTATGAGGAATGTTTTATCTATAGTTTTTTTCTTGTGAAGAAAAATGTGCTTTAAATACCTTAGGTTTCTTCTGTTGCACAGGTCACTCACTACCCATTGTTTGCAGAGTGTATGTATGACTCTGTTAATACTTTTTCCAGGACTATGGCCATTCGTACTGTTTAAAAGAGGTTTGTTTGGCTGTATTCTCGGAACCTTCCAGCGGATAAAAAATGGGAATTTAAATTCATCCTTGGATAGAGATTTTGTGTTTGGCCCTTCTGATGCAAAGCTGATCAAAAAATATGATGAAAAGGGCAAGCTGATCATGGAATCTCTAATATTTTTCAGCCCTCCTTTTCCAAACTCTGCAAGGGATTTTGTTTCTCCTCATCCAGTTTTGGCAAAAATTAGAATAAACAGCTTCAGCAGAATTCAAGTAAGCAGATGTTTTAGAAGAAATGACAAGGGGTTTCCAAAAAGGAGTCTCAAACATCCGAAAACCTAGAGCAGTCCAGCAAGTGTCAAGATTCTTTGTGACCCCCCCCCCTCACCCTAGCCCCTTTTCTCTTTCATAAAGTCTGAATCTCCATTTCTCTTTGGCAACAGATTGTTTCAGATAAATGGGTTCTGAAAATCATTCATTGTGGTTAAATATGGCAGTAGGAGGAAATTCCTTCTTTCTAGGTTTCTCTTTGAGAAAACCCTAGCAAGTATTTCCAAGGATAACCATAAGGCCGTTTACAGCTGTGTATGTAACCTAAAAGGTAGGAAGCATGTGCAGAACTGGTAGCCAATGATATCGCACACACTGACCCCATAGAGATAGCAGACCTACTGGTGGATAGGTTTGGCAAACTTTTCACTCAACTTATCCCCTCCTAACTTACAACAAACCTTCCACCAAACTCCCTCCCCCACCCTACATAGCTGAAGAGCAGGTCCTCAAAGCCCTGTCCAAGGCAAAGAACACAGCCTCTGTCGGATCAGATGACATTCCAGGCTGTCTTCTAAACAGGCTAAAACATGAACTAGCCTCACCACTAAATACCTTTTTCAGTCATAGCCTAACCACAGGCTTTCTTCCTGCGGAATGGAGAACAGCTACAGTTATTCCTCTCCACAAAGGTGGCCTAGAAACAGACCCAGGGAAATTACAGACCCATAAGCATGACCAGCTTCATCTGTAAGGCCACGGAAGGTATCATTATGGTCCTCATAAATAGACATACGTGACCTCCAAACCCTGGATCCTACCCAATTCGGCTTTGTGAAGGGCAGATCCTGCCTGTTAAATCTGGTGGATTTCTTGGAAAGTGTGACCAAGGCCATTGATGAGGGTAAATTTGTGCACACAGCATACCTTAACTGGGTAAAGGCTTTCGACACAATCTCACATTCAGCCGTTACTGATAAACTTTGCAAACAGAATGTAAACCCCTTCATTGTAAGATGGGTTGCCAACTGGCTCACAAACCAGACACACATTATCAAAGTGGGTGATTCCACATCAACCAGCAGATCTGTCACCAGCGGGGTGCCATAGGGGGTCAGTGCTTGGGCCCCCTACTGTTTGGTATACACTTCTTAGAAGTTCAGGTCAAAACTAAAGGGTTGTGGGTGACCAAGTTTGCAGATGACTACAATCATTGAATTCCCAAATTAATCCGTATACTCCAGGATGGTCTCACACAGACTAACGACTGGTGTATTAGTCACGGTCTCAAACTGAATGCATAGAAATGCGTCATCATTCCCTTTGGCACAAACAGTGTCCCTTCACACTGTCAAATAAATAACAGTACTCTAAGTACCCTTGAAGTGGTAAGGGACCTGGGATCACAGGTTGACCGCGACCTTAACTTCGACCACCACATGTCTACCATTGTAAGGAAAGCTTTCCATGTGGCTCAATTGATTAGTAAAGGCATCATCTTGAGTGCAAAAGAAGTTATAACCCCCCCTTATACTTGGCACTTATCCAGTCCATAATTGAGTACAACACCCCATTCGGTATGTACCATACTAAGCATCTACAGCAATTATAGAGACATGCAAAGGAAGGTATACATTTTGCAATTTATTTATTTATTTATTTATTTGCACAGACTTTACCTTTCAAAAATAGGAGCTTTCCTACAAAATAGGAATAGTTGTAATTATATCTGTAATTAGTTAATTGCTATGCTATGTAATGTTTTTTTAAGAGAAAGCTGCTGGCTTGTGTTGTGCAAATTGCAGTATGCATCTTCTGAAGGATATGAAGTCAAAACGTATATAAATGTTAGTCATTATTAAGAAGGTTCATGTTTGGAGGATCATAACACAGAAAAAGTATAAAACTTCGCTTGCTGTTATTATAAACTTAGAAAGTTGGTATAATAATATGTTTTGCTTACACTACAATGCAGTTCCTGAAATATGAAGTCTGAAACCCAAATGTCTGTGTTATTATTTCATTAACCAGTTGAAATTGGTCTTGGAGATGAGGGAAGGTGGGGTGGTGGTCAGGGACAAAGTTTAAAATGTTGTTGTTTTTTACAAACCTAGAATGTTGCTGAAATCTGTTTTGCACTAATACGCATTCCCTGAAGCCAGGATATGAAGTCTGACATGTAAATGTCATTTAGTGACTTCCAAGGTGGGGGGAAATCACAAAATGTGAAATACTGGTTGCTGTTATAAACATAGAAAGTTGCTAGAATAATGTTTTGTAATACTATGTATTTTCTAATGGATGAAGTCAGTGTGAAATCCAAATTTCTGTCATTTAGTGATTTCCTTCCAAGATGGGCAGGGGTCATATCAGGGACAACGTTTGAAATATTACAATGCTGTTATAAACATATGCAGTTGCTAGACTAATCTGATTTGCATTACTGTGCATTTTCTGAAGGAGTTTTTTTTTTTTTTTTGCTTTTTTCATATCATCTGTCCTTTTTGTTCTTCAGCTTGGGGGGTGCCAAATGAGGGTCTCGCCGTGGGGTGCAAATGGCTTAGCTACTCCACTGGTGGTTGTTATTCTCCTTAACGATCTGCATCTAAAATCCCACTCTTTCTCTGTTCCTTGAACACCGCCCTTTCATCATCCCTTTCCATTTTGAATTATAACCTTTTACTTGTGTTGTGTGTAAGAGCCTTAACTGTTTATCGCTAAAGTATCCCTTCAAATCATGTAATCTTAGACCACCATCTTCTTTCAGAAGGAACAACTTATCCCTCTCAACTTTCTTTTCTTTTCTTAAAGATCACTGCTTTTACCTCATTTTCCTATCAGAACTGAAAATATATTACAAGAATCAAAGAAAATGCAACTGCTCCCTTACTGGGCATGTGCCTTAACCTCTTCCAGCCTTTCTTCTCTCAGCATTTCAATGATATCCACTCTGTATATAATGCGTGTATACATTGTGTTTTGTCAGAAAGTCTGTATTTAATGATATGTATCTATTGTGTTTATCCTGGGGGTGAGATTGAAATAGGTCCAGTGGGATCACTGCTCTACCCCTGGTAAACAAATTCAAAATAAATAAAATAATGATGCATTAAGGTGACATAATTTATAATGCATACTGGTGAAGTAGTGAAGATCTGCTTTGCATTACCTTTAACTACATTACATTGACTTAAAGTTACATTTCACTCTTAGTTCAAGTAAGATTGAGAAAGATTATCGTATTAAGGTTACTGCAATTGCCTTATCATCAAGCTACTGATTATTTTGCAATTAAAAAAAAAAAAACTAACCTGATATGCTGGCTCTAGATAATGGGTTTGGAGTTCCCATCTTAGGTGTTGATGTAGCTTGGTGCGTCTCCTCCCCATCCTGAGAACTGCTTGGAATCAAAGCATGGACAGGAATATTATCTTCAACCTTAAATTGATTGTTTTTTTTTTGTTTTGGCAGACATTTACTTTACCTGTGTATACAGTATAGTGTTTTAAATTCCACAGCACTGAAGCATAGGAATTCATTCCAAAGCTCAGAATTAAATAACTTTTGAACAACTGTTCGCTGTAATGGGCTTTGCTTCTCTGCTCCCAATTTATTATTCTTAACCATGAGTCACTGCAACTTAGTGATAAAAATATCCCCTCAGTGAAAATTTCTGTACAGAATTCTGAGTTCCAGATAGCTATGCGATTCTCACTTTACCCATCTTTCTCTCATAAGTGCCTCAGATGCAGAACATGACCATTAGCATCCTGACCTGGACAAAGCTATTGGCATTCTGACCCAGAGAAAGCCCTTACTTCCGGTTTCCAGGGCTGAAATTACACTTCCTCATCCATAAATATTATCCAGTGGGTGTGTGGGCTTGTGCCTTATGACCATTATAAGCAATCCTACTTGATGTCTCTGATCTCCAGATGCTGCAACCATGGCCTAGTACCTTGTAGCTGCTACAAATCAGAGAGGTTAAATGTGCTGGCTGCTGTTGTCATTCATTTTCTTGTTTCATACTCTTCCAGGGCCAGGACAATGTGGCTTAAGATGGCAAAACATCAGCCATATCCTCATTCTTGTTCTTCCCCTTCCCTGTCCAACTACAGGAGTAGAACACACTGCTTGTAGGGACTGACCCCTAGTGGTCAGAAGACCCACCTCCATCATAGTACAGAAGAGAACTAACAAAAAAAGGAAATAATGTCTATCCATCTGCTTTGTTCTACTATTGACCCAGATTCATTCTCAGATGTGTGTCACCAGAGCTGCAGAGCAATGGCATGCATATTTGTCCTCCCCCTGATTGGTTCTGCTGCTAACCCAGGCACATTCCCAGATGTGTGTCACCAGAGCTGCAGACAAATGGCATGTATTTCTGTCCTTCCCCGTCTGGTTCTACAGTTGATACAGGCTCAGACCCAGATGTGTGTCACTAGATCTGCAAATCGATGGCATTTATGTCTGTCCTCCCCCTGCTTCATTCTAGTACTGACATAGGCTCACGCCCAGATGTGTATCACCAGAGCTGTAGACAGATGGTATTTAGAATGCTGACCCAGGTTCTTTCCCATTTTTGTCACTTGAGCTGTATACAGATAACAAGCGTCTGTGCATTTTTTGACCATCCAAGGCTATTTGCTTGTAACTTTTGGGTTAGTGCTGTACATCTAAATGGCTCACTCAGACTCCAACCTGTTGGTACACAAATCTTTGGTTTCCTGATGCTTAGTGTACATTTGTAAGGAGTACAGCACAGTGCTAGGCTTTAGCATCATAAGTCATTGCTTCCTGGTCTCAGAAGAGTAACTATAAAGAAAATGGGAGAAGACGTGATGTAGATCATTACTGCAGTTATGAGTGAAACAAGATTCAAGGGATTGTAGTTTTTTGCTTCAGCATGAAGTGCCTGCTTAACCCGTTTTTCTCTGTTTTCCATTTTGCATTATTGTCAGTATTACACAGACTTAGATTGCCTCACAAACTGGAGTTTGACCCAGGCATTACAGTTTGTTTCCATCTGATTGAGGTTGTCAGCCACTGGCCAATGACAGTGTTGCCAGTTCCACCAAGACATTATGCTGGGACTAGTAAATTTTCTAAAGAAACATCACTTTTTGCAGACTATTCCAGTGTATTATTTCCTCTGTTGAAGCACATAAGCAGAAAATGCAGTGATGGCCAGCAGATGTCTACTAGCTTGTTAGTGGAGTTATGCTATCTGCTGGAGGTGCTGCTGAATGCCATATATTTGTTGCCCCCCCCACACACACACACATACACAAAAAAGCATCCTTGTGTACTTCTGTCTTTCTCCAACCAGTGGCCCTCGTGTGTGTGTGTGTGTGTGTGTGTGTGTGTGTGTGTGTGTGTGTGTGTGTGTGTGTGTGCGTGCGTGCGTTTGCTATGGAGGGCATAAATCTGTCTGCTGTGCAGTTAGGCAGAACTAGCCATGGTTACAAGTAACATAAAGGGAATATGGCATGGTAAATGTGCATCAGATGCATACCTAGGGTGCATTTATTTTGTTCTGTGTTAAGTCGATCCAGTTTCTTTACAAAAATGTTTTTACACTTTCTTTTTTGCAGTATAATGTATATACACTATAAACTTGTTTTTTTTTTTCCTTTACAGAACTGATAGAAAGTGCAATGTACTTGTATCGAGCAACTGGGGACCCTATCCTTTTAGAACTGGGTAGAGATGCTGTAGAGTCCATTGAAAAGATCTGTAAAGTGGAGTGTGGCTATGCAAGTGTAAGTACAAAATCAGAAAGTACATGTACAAAAAATGTTTAATTACTGACAACCTTGATACATAAGAGATGGGGGTTATGCCCAGTGTGGGACATTTTAGGTGTAATTCAGCAGAACAAACCATACCTGCAACCAGTGCAAAGGAATAGACTTCCCATTGCTGCCAAAGTAAAAGCTCACTTTTCTAGAATTGGAGTTGTTGTTTCATATTGGTTTACGTTCATAACGTCACAGCCAATTTCTTCAACTCTGAAAACAGCAAGATGAAAATGTCATAACTGCAGAAGCACGAAGTCCTGTAACGTAGTCTTTCCTCTCCGGGAAAGTAGCTACTTGGCCACCAATGAAAAAAACACAACCGGAATAAATTACAATCCCCCCCCCCCCCCCCCCACTTAAATTTACCAACTCCAAGATCGCACTACAGTGGAGAAAGGGCAAAGTTCACCATGGTGGTCAAGTGGATGTTCCAGGACTTAGTGCTTCTGCAGTTATGACATTTTCGTCTCACCATTTTTAGAGTAGATGAACTGGGCTGCGACGTTATGAAGGGAAACCATTTCATATAATTTCAAATGTATTTCAGATACAAAATAATTGATTCATGCAGTCAGTAGAGAAAACATTTGAAATATTTTTATCCTAAAATCTCAGGACTTTTGCCATTTTTAATATTTTTTATGGGATGCAACAAGAGACTGTCCTCTTTGGGAACATTTAGGACATTTTCTTCTGAATCATTTCTGTAAGTTAATATGCTGTTGCTGCTACTTCATGTATCAGCAAGGAGGGACATGTTGTGAAAGGGAAGAAGTGCTGAAGTTAAAATCAGCAGACTCCAGTGAAAGTAATTTCTTTTCACTACAGAACACCGACTACACAAGACCAAGTATGCAGTTGACATACTCTCCTACGTAGATGTTTAGGCTTCTGAAGCACCACGGTGAATCACTATTGGTAGAAATCTCTATGAACCATGAACTTTTGCTTTCTGGTGTACATGAGCATAATGTAGGTTGCAGGATACATGCAGCAGTGTTGTGAACATTTTAAGGTAGCATCAGCTTTTGAAATTTTATCTGGTGCTTTATGCAGCAGAAATGCCTAAGGGCGTCTTTCTGTTATAGACTCTGCAGTGGATAGCTAGTATTATGAAGAGCGCTGTTAGCATACCCCTCAACTTCTTAGTGCACAAATTCTGGATAAAGCCATGAATATTGGGGTGGTGGTGGCAGGATATGGGCAAAGGTCCAATGTCAGGTACAGATTTTAAATATTGCTCTTATAAACTTATAAAGTTGGTAGCATAACAGGTTTTACATTATTATTATGCATTTTCTGAAAGATATGAAGTCTGAAAGTCAATTGTCTGTTGTTATTTGATGACTTCAGTCTTCAGTGATTTGCCAGAAAACCAAAGTTTGTGAGGAACAGATGAAAAATATGCAGACAGCTGAGAAGTGCAGCTGTCACAGATAACATTTTACACAATACTATTTGCAGCGTGAAATAAAAAGGATGTGTACAGAATCATTTGTTTTTACTAGTCAGATGCCTGTGCACTTGAAATTATTACTTTGTAATCTCCAGGATTATGTGAAATGCAGTATTTAGTGGGGGGGGGGGGAGTCAAAATGTGAGTGCCTGGCATTTTCAGTTGGCTGTTAGAAGGAGTACTAGCTTATCTAATGTATATGGATATAATCTTAACAGAAAAGGGCAGTTATGACTTGCATTTCAGTGATCCATGCATGAATTGGAGTGGCATGGTTTATATTTAAGACATCTGGAGTAAAGCTTTGACCTACCATCACAGAGGCATGGTTTCCTCAATACTAATTGTTTGGAATGCAGTTTTTGAAGTTGCAGTTTATTTATATGTTGTGCTTCATTAGAAAATGAATTTGGTGTCTCATAGTTCATTTATTCACCCCCACCATCCTTTCTGATGTTAGTTTCTGTCCCTATTTTTCCCTTCATGGTGATAGTGCATCTGTAGGGTCTATATCATGTAATCGAAACGTGAAATACACGGGTGCCATAACATCGACACATATGTGAACGCCAAGAAATCTGAAACACCTAAACAATGTAATTCAACATATCGAATTACCATGGTTGGCCAACACGAACGGAATTACATTTCCTAATCATTTGTGATAATTAGGAAATGTAATTCTGTTCAAGTTGGTAAAACATGGTAATTCGATATGATGAATTTTGTCGTTTAGGTGTTTCAGATTTCTTAGCTTTCACGTTATATGTGTCAAGGTTATGGTTATCTGGTATATCACGTTTCAATTACGTGATACAGACCCTATCTGTATAGGTTGTGATTGTTAGTGTACCTCAAGGGATGCATGCTTGTTTCTTGTTTAAAAAAAAATGTTATTAAATTATCACTTATGACATAGGCAATCTTACATTTATGTAAATGAAAATAAACCATACCAACACAATTTCAATTTAAAACATTATACATTACAAACCATGCTGATGCAACTGTAGCTGCAAATATTATACATCATTTGTAATATATCCAGTCATTGTCAGTCAGACATTATATAGATCATTCAGATCCTGTCTTCTTTTAAACCTTGTTCCTCCTCTGCATGTATTGATCCCACAATTCCTTTTTTCCTATGTAATTTGCTCCTACCCTTTTCTAAAAATCCTAATTCCATTTTTTTATCTCTGTTGCCATCTTCACTACTTCTAGTAAAGTTGGTTTAGACTTTGATTTCCATTTTGTAGTAATTGCTTTTTTGGCAGCCATAATAATTAGACTCAGCAAGGTTTAATATATATAGGCAATTCTGATTCTGTATCATAGCTCAAAAAATCATTCCCTTAGTTGTACTAATTTGTTCACCCAATATCTCTGATAGCGTAGTCTGCAGGGAATCTTTAAAGTGTGTCAGCTCATTACACTCCAAGAAAATATGTTCCCAGTTACTTCTTTCTTCCCCATCACACCGCCAGAATTTGCTGTGTACCTGAGGAAAAATTCTTTGTAATCTACTTGAGGTATAAAACTACTCTTAAGTAAACACTTCTATGCAAAGATCCTAAATCTTACAGACTTTGTTGCATATTTGGGAGACACACATATATCCTCCATTGTTTCCTTGTGAATTGCGTATCCAATCTCTATTCCCAATGGGATGCATGCCTCTTGACCCTAGCCTACCATCAGTCCTCCTTGATTTTGGTTCATCCCTGAGCTGGTCTAACCTAGCTACAGTACAATTCTCCAGAATATTCTGTTACTCAGCCACCACCTTGTAATGTGTGACCACCTGCCATCCTTGTGGTGAGGCATTAAACCAATGTCTCATCAGCCTGAGCTAGTGGTAGTTTAGTTAATATAAACATTCCCAGTCTACTTGTAGCAACCATGAAAAATGGTCAGAATTCTAAATAAACTTTTATTTAAAAAAAAAACAAAAAAAAAACCCAATAAAACACTTTCCTGTTTCTGTAGCTCCTCGGCTACAACAGCATTTACAGAGTATAACATTTTATCAAAACAAATTCCTTCTATAACCAACCACATAATTAACACAGTTACACAATTAAATTATCAATTTCCAATTAAACTCCAAATTTAACCCTTTAGGGGACAGCGTATCAAACTTTAAAATAAAAACAGATTCTTTATAAAGCAGTTGGCTTTTGATGTTAATTTCATTAAAAGGTTTATTAAGAATTTACTCTAAAACTATTGCCTGAAGTCCCTGTACACTACTGCTTTGGTAAGCTTTAAAATGCATAGCAACTGGGCTTTCCATCCTATATTTTTATATCCCAAACATGTTCCTTTACTTTTGTAGAAAAAGACTGTTTACTTTCCCCAATAAAACTTCCCACATGGGCACTTCAGTTCATAAACTACCCCAACACTCATATACACAACATTACCCTGAACCTGAAAAGTTCTACCATTACTTTTTGGGAGACTACTGACCACAAAACTGCAACAGTAATATTTCCCACATGGGACTGTCCCTTTATAAACCACCTCCCTAATCATACTATCTGCAGGTCCAATAAATTTCCCATGAATTAAAATGTTACCAGTACTTCTGCCACGTCTATATGGAATACGTGGCTTATTTTCCAAGATGTTGGCAAAATCCTTATGGTCCACCTAAAAACCCAATAATAATTCACCAAGTAATTATGTGCTATGTTATATAAGGAATGTTTTTTTGATAAAGTTTTATACTCTGTAAGGGTGGTTGTAGCCGAGGTGCTATAGAATTCGGAAAGTATTTTATTTGTTTTTTAAATAAAGTTTATTTAGAATCCTGACCATTTTTTCATGGTTGCTGCAATATTTCCTTGCTTTATTGTGGTTGGAAGTGCTCCCAGGATACTTATTGAGAAGAGTAGAGAGTCTATATTGTACATATAGAGACATATTTACAGTATAGCACATCACAGTAAGATATGTAAGAGTTTTTGATGTCTGAAATTTGAAACCAGCAGTAGTTAAGGTTTCTTCTTCCTTATCCATATTTTCCAGGTGAGCACATACCCTTGGTCTATAAAAGTAGATCCATCAAAGGATGAATTTAAAAATATTACTGTGTGTTCTAAGCAAAATCAGTTAAGAAGAGCCATCTCTGACGGTATGTAGCACATTAGTGCTTGCATCTGTAGCTAAACTCTAATCAAAGTTATAAGCCAGTATAATATTGTCGTTCTAGGCTTGGGGAGGGAGTATAGTTCCAGATGTGACTGTAATTTCTGTTTCAGCTATCTCTGTGTCTCCCTGTTCAGAGACTGTTTCATCTGACAGCTCTTTCTGGGATTTGTTCATGTGTGACATGTTGTTAATGGTCCTTAGTGAAGAAGTTGATGAGGTGCAAACCCTCTCCCTGAACCCATCCGTAGCCCTTAACTCCTTATCGGGGGGGGGGGGGTGGACACCTGGGCATTTTGGCACACAAGTCTTTGTAAGTGCAGACACTGCTATAACTGAGTCGAGCTTTGAGGTATCTGACCAAAAAATGCCAACCTTTAAGATGCTGGAGAGGATGTCGAACCTGACCATTTTTAATATTAGGTGGGAACCACCCATGGAGAGGGTTGGGAATCCAAAAAAACCTTCCTACAGAGTCTTGTACAGTTGGGATACTGGGTCAGTGAGCCATTCCCCTCTTTGTTTCATTGGTTCTAAAATCTTTCCAAGTTTGGGGTCATACAGGGTAATGGGTGAGTCTGTATTCTTTGTCATCTATATCTGGGGGTGGAGGACTTTATAGGTGAGTCCACATTTTCATCTTGCTCATGTAATTCCTGATTATCCTTAGAGGCGAGTGGTCTGGAAAAAATCAAGGAACTGCGGTAATGGCCAAATGTTGCTAAAAGGTTCTCTCTTGGGCATTGGGACCCTCTGTTATGCTAATTGAGAAAATGAAAAGGACTGCAAGAGGCTACAATAAAGCCATGCCTGTAAGACTGAATTATGACTGTTTTCAGGGGGCACATGTGGCATTGACTGCATCAGTTATGCCAATTGTGGACCAATGAAAGGCTCAGCACCAAAGGCATTGGCACTGCTGTCTGAAAAACCGACCCTCTGACATCTGCATTTACAACAATCGTGACCCATGAATTGTGCTCCTTACTGTTATTGTATACCTTTATCAATTTATATGTAATATATACAGGGTCGGTGCTAGCATTTTGGGGGCCCCCAGCAAGGTTCAAGTTGGGGGCCCTACTCAAGAGAACATCAAGCGTGACCACATTGCCATTGCACCCCCTTCCCTGTCAAGCTCATCCAGCACCATTTAACCACTAGTGTCACTACATTCAGATCATTAAGAATTGATGTGCCAAGCCACAGACTGGCATTTAGTACCAAGGTTACATTACGATAAACCCCTCTGCTACAGTACGGTAGCTACTCAAGGTACACACACTGACTGGCACTTAGTAACAGTGTTGCATTAAGACAAACCCCTGTACCACAGCAAGGTAGCGACTCACATGAAGGGTATGAAACAAGAAGTCCATTTCTGTTAGTAGCCTAAGCCCTATGCAATCATTTTGAGAGAGAACAGGCCAAAAACCAAAAACATCTGGACACAATTCTCACAGGCCCCATCAACCTCCTAAACTGTCAAAATAATTCAGACAGCCAAAAAACTTGGATAGCAAAGCAGTGTTTGCAATAGTATGCATTAAAGACATCAGTACATTCTGTGGAATTCTTACCCCCCCCCCCGTCTCGGCACAAGTTTGGATGAAGTGAAAACAAAACTAACAATGTGCTTATACAGTCCAAGACCCCCCCCCCCCAATTACAAAAAAAAAAAACTCTAGGCAAACAATGGACACTGCAACATTCTCACAGGCCCTAACCACACTCCCAAACTTTCAATACAATAGCTATGGACCACGAAAAAATTGAAGTCATTGCAACAAGGCATATCAAGGACAGTTAAACAGCACTATAAACAGATAGCAGAACAGTGTTTGCATTAGCAGGCATTAAGATATCAGAACATTCTGTGGAATTCTTAACCCCCCCCCCCCCCAAGTCTAGGCAGAATTCTGGATGAAGTGGAAATAAAAAGGCGTAGCATAAACAATGTGCTTACAGTCCATGACTCCTTATTAAAAATATTCCAAGCAAACAATGGACACTGCAACATTCTCACAGGCCCTAACCACACTCCAAACCTTTCAACACAATAAGTACGGACAATGAAAAAAGTTAAGCCATTGCATCAGTAGTACATTGTTGGTAAACACAATAGTAGCATAACAGGGTTTGCATTAGTATACATTCAAACATCTACACCTTCTGCAACATTCTCACAGCTGCTAACTACCCTCCCGCCATTAGGCATGGTAAGCAATGTACTGGTCCCCTCAACCTCCAAGGAGCATAATTCAAACAGCCAATAATAACTGCAAAACAAGGCATGACATCAGGGATAGTCAAACAGTACTATAAACCTAGACAGCCGAACAGTGTTTACATTAGCATGTATTAAGATATCAGGCCCTATCAACCCCAAAACAGCATAATTCAAACGGCCAAAAATAACTGCGGAACAAGCTGTAACACCAGGGATATTTAAACAGTACTATAAACCTAGACAGCAGAACAATGTTTGTATTAGCATGCATTAAGATATCCATATATTGTGCGGAATTCTCACCCCCCCCCCCAGCAGATGCACAATAATCCTGGATAAAGTGAAAATCAAAAACATAGGCGTAGCATTAATAATGTGCTTATACAGTACGTGACCCCCTTTAAGAAAAGCTCCAGGCAAACATTGAACATTGCAACATTCTCACAGGCCATAACCGCACTCCCAAACTTTCAACACATTAACTACGGACAACGAAAAAGTTGCAGTCATTGCATCAGTGAGTAGAACATTGCAGTTATATGCAATAGTAGTGTAACAGGGTTTGCATTAGTATACATGCAAAACATCTATGCCTTCAGCAGCAACATTCTCACAGCTGCAAACTACCCTCCCAACATTAGGCATTTTAAGCAATGTGTAGGCCCCATCAACCTCCTAACCTCTCAGCACAATTCAAACAGCCAAAAAAACTGCAGAACAAGGTGCAACATCGGGGATAGTGTATAACAGTACTATAAACCTAGATAGCAGAACAGTGTTTGACAAACTTAAAACCTACTGCAATTTCAGTTGAAAATCTACCAACAGTTTCAAAAAGTAGCAGCTGAAGCCAGTTCTTATCCTGAATACTTAAAAGATCCATTACTGAGCAGTACACATCCCAGCTATCTGGAAAATATACATTATACTCTTGCACAAAGGTGGATATTTGACAGAACTTAAATTATAGGCCAAGAGCAATTCTTCCCCCACTACCTGAACTCCTAGAGGAATGCATTCATTCTCAACCAATAATTTACTTGCCAAATCCCAACACGGCTTCAGGCCTCATGCTGCAACTGCCCTCCTCAGTTATACCAACACCATCAATTTACAAATGATGGTATTTGGCTTTCTCAGTTTGTTAAAGGCCTTTGTCAGAGTCTCTCAACAAACTACTAACTACTCTCGCCAACCTTAATCGGATCCCCCTAGCCCTCCACTGGCTCCAAAGCTACCCAACAGGTCATAAACAGCCATAAAATGTTTCCAGTATCTACCCCCTCTACTTCCACTCACATTAGGAGTCTCACAAGGCTACATCCTTGATCCACTTCAATTTAGTGGATTATCAACCTCAATACCGCCACATCCCTAGCACTCACAACCCAATATGCTGACATTGATGCACTTTTACATCTACCATGCAACAGATCATGTCCCAACCCAGGCTGAAATAAGCTTATCTTCATCACTTACCCCATACGCCTAAGACTATTGACTTAGACAGCAGCATCTCACAAGAATGCCCACCTATCCCTGCTCTATCCAACTACAATATCCTTCTCTGTCCCATTATTTATCTCCCCTCCTTTTCGTCACCCCTATCCCATTCTCTCTACCTTTTACATATACAGCATAGATACTGCCAAAACAAAATCATCTTGCCCCAAATAACTAACTTACACACTCTCCTAACCAATGGGAAATCAAAATTAAATGTATATTACATTTCACATTCCCTTATATTGTCCCTTGTATAAACAGATAAACCAAACTTATTTTACATATTTCTAGCACCTGTGTACTAAAAAGCATTTCTCCCTGGGCCTCCACTGAAAATGGGTTCTATCCCAGTCAGACTATCCAATAAACAAATGTAAAATAAGTAAAGTAAAACTGGTATAACCACAACCCCTCACCCCCCATCCTCTTAGCACAACAACTCTACATAAAAGCAAATTAAAACTGATTAAAACCAGTCCCCACCTTCCCAATCCTCATAGCACAAGAACACCACACAAGTGAAAAACTGGTAAAACCACAGCCCCTCACCCCCCCCCATCCTCTTACCACCAGAGCACGGACATAAAATAAAACTGGTACAACCACAACTTGACCCCCCCCCACCTTCTTAGCACAAAAACTCTACACAAAACCAATATAAAGCTGGTACAACCACAACCCTCCTATCCTCTTAGCACAAAAACTCTACACAAAACCAATATAAAACTGGTACAACCACAACCCTCCCATCCTCTTAGCATAAAAACTCTACACAAAACCAAAATAGAACTAGTGCAACCACAGCCCCCGCAAACCTCTTAGCACAAGAAATATGCACAAAAAACAATCACCCCCCCACAAAAAATAAAGTTAAAACTAAACCCAAAAACTTACCTCTTATGCTTTCTACAGAAGGCTGCTTCCAATACTCTGCTCCCTCTTCACGACTGAAGGCTCACCTGCTCTGCTTGCCTTCCTCAGACCACTCAGTCCATTTGAAGTTGCCCTTAAAAGGACAGTTTGTCAGACCTTTTGAGAAGTTGCCTTTAGAAGGACAGTTTAAAAAGAGTAGAATCCAAAGACCACGACCGCTGCAAAGGCTTGATCTACTGCTGATCCGTTCCTGATGTAGTCTGTCCTCATGCTGGTCCAAACCCTGCTCGATCTCTGCACTCTGCTGCTGCTAAGGAACATTCCTCTGTTTAAAAACAAGAGAAGTGATCCTTATTAGCTGCAGGTGCCTTTTTAAAGGCAGTTTGTGCAGGAAGTGATTTGCAAGGACCAATCGGGTCCTTGCTTCATCACTTCCTACTTTAAAAAAATAAAAAAAAACAAGGACTTAGTTCGCAGGCTGCTACAACCAGTCAGATCACTTGTTTCAGCGAGTGGACCTGATTGAGTGCAGCTTGCCAGCGAATCAAAAAAAAAACGGAAACACAGTTTTGATTTTCGTGGTGACGGTAGGGTCCAGGAAGATGGACTATGCAGATGTTCACGAGGAGCCGAGCCGAAGAAGAGCAACGCCTGGTGGGAGCAACCCGCGGCTGCTGAATAGGGGCCTTTATTTGCAGGGAAGTAATCGGGGGCTCCCCGCGACCGTGGGTTTTGCGGGTGCCTAACGCCTGCTACAAGAATAAACTTGGTATTTTCTTAAAGTAGTCAGAAAATGGAGAAACTGCACAAACAAACAAACCAAAGCCTATCTGCATTTACAGCAATCATGACTCATGAATTGTGCTCCTTAATGTTATCGTATACCTTTATCAAATTATGAGTAATACATTCTCTACTATATATGTACTAGCTCAGTTCCAGTGGTATTCCTAGCTCCACAGGAGAGTGATTTTGGGTTTGCTCACTTTTCACTGCTATAGCTTATTTTCATTAAAATAACTGTGGAAACATTACAAGAATAAACTTGCTATTTTCTTAAAGTAGTGAGAAAATGGTGAAACTGCACAAACAAACCAAATCTCATGAAACTGAATATTAAATGTGCTTTGCAACAGAGGTGATGGATTTAATATTGATTAGCTGTTAAATGTGTTGTTTTTTAAATTAATTTGTTTGTTTTTTGTATTTTTAGGAATTAGATTTTTTTTAAGTATGTGATCTGATGTTATCTTAGTCACCATTCCTCACGTTGGGGTCTAGGATCCGATATTGGATCCGAGCCGACATACTCAGACAACAGCTTAGCTCAAGCTCCTCCCCTCCCATGATGCTCTGGTGCCCTCTAATCCCTCAGATCTCGGTTGCCTCTTGATCTAGACAGATGCAGATTGCTCAGCTCCTTGTGGTTGGAAATTAGGTCGGGAATAGATTGTTGTTTTGGGGAATTTTCCTTGTCATTTGTTTTTCCCTTTGGGTTTTTAGCGATAGTTTATCTCCCTTCCGTTTTCCCTCCCATTTTTTTCTGCTTAGGAATGCATTGCCGTTAGGCATCATGCTTGGCTGCGCCTTAGAGGGTTCGGAGAGGCCTTCAAGATGTCATTTATTAACACCCCCTTTGATGGTCTACTCTGTTTGGGCCCAGCGTAAAAGAGACAATGACCCAGAGTGAACAGGAAGGGAAGACATTGTCAGCTGTCAGGATTAAATTTTCTACCCCTCAAAGGTCCTTTTCTAAGACCCAGAAGGGGAGTAAGAAAATTTGGTTCCATAAGGCGCAACCTCCCTTCCACGGTGTTCAAGATGATTCCTCGTCCAGGGGACAGGGGAGAGGTTTCAATGGTAGACGTTGCCAAAGAATCAGAGGAAGCCCTCAGAATCAAGGTACCAGAGAACCCTTCTCTGAGAGAGTTTTTCAACGTCCCTGAAGAGTTGCCCGACTGTCCTTCCCTGGAGGCAGTCGGGGTCGGTTGCCTTGCACCCTTTAGCCTGGGCGAATATCACCAATGATTAATGGGTGCTAACCATTATTTCCAGCAGCTGTCGCATTCCCTTTCTAGAGAATCCCCCAAAGATCAGAACTCTTCCAGATGTGCCACCCAGTCAGAACAAGTTTGCCCAAAAGGAGGCCGCGAACCTTCTTCGAAAAAGAACCATCTAAGAGGTCCCCACAGGACAGAGAGGATCCGGAACTTATTTCTGCTTCTTTTTAGTTCCAGAGAGAACAGGGGACCTGCGTCCTATTCCGGACTTCAGCCATCTAATCCTGTTTGTACAGAAGTCAAAGTTCTGGATGGTCATTGTGCAGTTGATTGTGCCCCTTTTGCACGGCAATGACTGGATGTGCTCAGTTGATCTCCAGGATGCGCACTACCACGTCAAGATCAACCGATGGTCCAGGAGATTTCTCCGTTTTTGCTTGGGAGCCAATCACTTTCAGTTCAGGGCCCTGCCCTTTGGTCTCACCTCAGTCCCCTGGGTGTTCACCAAATGCATAACAGTGGTGGCAGCTCATCTTCAACTGCAGGGAATCCAGGTATTTTCCTACCTAGACGATTGGCTCCTCATGGCCCCCACAAGCATCAGCTATTGGACAACATACAATCTGATGCTAATCTTTATTCTATTCATCACTGTTGGGTTGTCAGTTCCATCCTCTGAACTGAGCCGGCCTTATACCAAGCTCATGCCAGCCAAAAACTCTCATTCTATTCTATTTT
Source organism: Protopterus annectens (assembly GCF_019279795.1). Lineage (NCBI taxonomy): Eukaryota > Metazoa > Chordata > Ceratodontiformes > Protopteridae > Protopterus > Protopterus annectens. The sequence continues at coordinate 1,146,099,072 of NC_056746.1, forward strand.
ACCCATAGTACCAGTCTCCCTGTTACCTCAGATCTCGTTAGCTGTGTAGCCGTAAAGGTGCGTCCAAGCCTGCTCTCAGCTAAGTTGAAATTTTTTGATATTTTACTAGAGTTTTGGTAGTACTTTCTTGTATTTCTCCATCCCTTTGTCTAGCTTTCGCTGTCGCTAGCCTTTCATCTTTACATTCAACTTTCTTCCCTTTTTACCTTCGGTAACTTTAGTACCATTGTTGGTACGGCCTTTCTCCCTACCCTTGTGGTAATCCTTGTATACCATTACTGGTATTCCTCCTCCCTTTCCTTACTGTCAAAATTAAAAAAAAAAAAAATATATATATATATATATATATATATATATACACACACATGAGTCTTTCTCTTTTGTTGTTTATGCTTGACTGTTTAGTAGGAAAATGCCAAATTGTGACTCGCATGATGATTGTGTGTACTGTTTGCGAGTGCCTCATCTGTCAGTACAACCACCGTACTCCATCTGCAAAGGATTTAGTTTGTTTGTCTTTTCGGCTTTTCCCGGTTAGGGGTCGCCACAGTGGAACTCCAGTCCACTAATGATTGTCAGTAGATTTTTTTTATGGTGCCGAGTTGCCAGCCCGACGCCCAGGGGCATACCCATTCACGCATGTCTTTCGGAGGCCACTCGACCACGGGGAGGACACGCAGACTCAACACAGAAGGCACTCCAGCCGAGAATCGAACAGGAGAACCTCTTGCTGTGAGGCAACAACACCACCGCTGTACCACCGTGGCAATCTGCAAAGGATTTAGTACCTGTAGTATAAATGAATGGAAAATAAGTTAATTCTAAAGGGCCTCCTTAAGTCGCCCTTTTCAGAAGCTCTTTCTGCTTCAGAGGGTTCACCCCCTTCTAAAAAACAGAAAGAGACCCCATTCTATGCCTTCTTCACCTTCTGGTGTTTTGGATAAACCGCCTAAGCCTAAAATGCCAAAATTGTTGTCGGAGCCGAAGCTAGCCTCTTCGACACCGGCCTCAGTTCCGTCTACTGTTCCTATTTTGTCGACGCCTGTTTCGGCACCAGTGACATCTACGGCACCATCCACATCTGTCTCAGCACTGAGCTTGCCTCTGGTACCAGTAACCACGACTACATTCCCAAAATTTCCCTGAGTATCGCACATTGCTGATCCATGACTACTTATGTTCTCCCTGTCTCCAACTGGACATGGTCTGTTGG